>NC_079457.1:10573761-10703761 GCF_903798145.1 Danio aesculapii | reverse complement strand
ATATTTCATGCGCAATAAAAGCTACTTCTTTTGTTTGCTATATTACTTCAGGTTATGACTCAAAAATAACAGGGTCGAATGCAAAGTGAACCAGAACTAAATGATTCTTTTCAACCAAACAAACCAAGAGAGCCAAACTACAAGTACATACATACAATTTAATAGGGGTCAGTCTGTAAGAAAATGTATTTATTTCTTTAATATTTTATAAAGATTCAGCAGGGATGCATGGCATTGATCAAAAGTGAAATTAAGTGACATTTCTGGCATGAAACTCTGTGCTAAAGCAGGCTGATGGGTCACCTAATCTGCTCCTGCGCCATTAACTACATGGCACAGGAGATTGGTTGCTGTCAACTCGGCAGCCAATCAGCTTGCTCCTCATCAGTTTAAAAGCTGTTTAGTTGCGGTGCCTTCTCGCTGACCCTCCTTCACCCCAGCTCCACCTGCGTTTAGATCTGCCATGGGGGTTACATGTATACTGTATTAGGCTGGCAGCAGCAGTGTTATATTCTCAGATGGCATGTCTATGTATACTAGCAGTAGCAGGTCTCACTACTTTCTCTGCCATAATAATCAAAGCAGCAGTGTAGCAGATCTATACCACCAAGACGAAAAAACATCAACATTGCCATATCTTCATTACCATACTAAATCCCAAGAGTGTTCATGACTGAAAGACATTTATAATAATACAGACTTATTTATTCCGAGATTTATTCCAAATAAATGCTTTTGAACTTTACACTCAGCAATGATTTCTTGGAAATTCTACAAATTAAAATATAAAGCGGTAACAACTCTTCTCAACACTGATAATATGTAGAAAGCTTGATCATCAAAGCAGCGTATTAGAATGATTTATTGAGAACATCATGACAGAAGTACATAAAATTTGAACATTTATTACAGCATAAAGCTGATTATATAATTTATAATATTTAGAAAGTAATATTATAATAATAACATGCCACAAAATGACTGTTTTGCTCTATTTTTATCAAATAAGTGAAGTTTTATAAACTAATTTCAAGAGAAGCATGTGATATGATTGATCAGGGCTGTCTTTCATCCATAATCCGCGATAATCCAATCAGATTGATCCAAGCCTACAATAAATAGCCCATTTCACCTTACTTCCCTCATCTTTTAAAAGATTTTTCAAATATATTTTTATTGAACATTTTTAGTGCAAAAACATGTCAGAAAAATACATCGAGTAAAAAGATAATATCTATAATACATGCAATTTGAATTCTGACCCCCAGATGGAAAATAATAATGATAATAATAATAAATAAAATTAAATTGTAGTTAAATAAACAAATAAATAATAATAAAAAAGAATAAAATAATAACATAAAAATACAAATTTATATTACAAAAAGGCATATTACATTTCTTTTGTCCTGCCTGAGTCTACAGACAAGCTTTTAGTCTTAGAGACTTAGAGGATCCTAGAAAATCACAGAAAGGGTCCAAAGTTTGATAAAATAGAAAAGGTTTGTTCTTCATAGCTGTGGAGAAAGCCTCGAGTGGGATTATGTTGCAGACTGCAAGCAGCCATTGATTTAAACTGGGGGGGTTCTTCATTAATCCACTTTACAAGGATACATTTCCAAGCAATGTAAACCAAAGTATGTAGAAGGATATATCATCAGGTATATTGTCAGTAAGCAAGTCTTTTCTCCCAATCGAAATGTACAAATAAAGATGACGTTGAGCTGCAGTCTAATCAAGTCCCAGAAATGCTGTATGAGAGGACAGCTCCACATACAATGAAAGAAAGTTCCAGTGTCTGATTTACATTTCACACACAGCTCAGACAGACCTGGATACATTTTTTTGTCTAACCTCAGGTGTAATAATCAGTCTATGTAAAATTTGAAACTCTTTTCCAAGCAGAATTTGAGGCTACCAAGAGGGTTGCTACATAGATCCAGCCAGGACTCATTATTAATTACACTATTCAGATCAGCTTCATATTTAAACTTTAGTGAGTCAGGGTGATCAGTTTTAATATTACAAAGGGTGTTATTTATCTTTGTTTTTTTAAAGAATCCCCCCTTCCACCCCTTCTCCTCCTTTTTCTCCTTTACCAGGGAGAGCTCTCGATACCGACCTCCTTTATGCTAAATAAACAGACGGGAGCCCTGGACTCAATTATCTCCAAGCTCAGGGTTCGCTCCCGGGACAGCACGCCAAACCTGCAAATAGTGTCAAGCAATATTTAAGGCGCTGTTTACACTGTCAGGTCTTGATGGCCAATTCCGATTTGTTGCCTATATCTGATTTTTTATTTATATTTTTTGCCTGTCCATTTACACGTTCTTTTAATTGTGACCCATATCAGATTCATGCGTTTACACTTGCCATACAATAGACCCTTTTCACAGTGACGTCACTTCACTTCTCTCTATCGGCAACGCAGTGTTGTTTAGTTCTGGTTTACTTTTTAATGAATGGGAGACTTCTCTGGAAAATTTACAAATGAAAATATTAACATTGCACGATCTGATTAAAGACTATTATTGGTATTGAGCATGTGTCCATATGTTTCTCTTTCAATACTAAACTGCTTTCAATACTAAACTGCTTTCTGAGTTTGAGTTATTAAGAATAGGAATAAGCAAGTGTTTATCAAGGAAAGCATATGTTTGCAACCTTTTCACTTAAGTGTATTTCCTCAATAATGGATTTGGTTAACTTTATTGCTGCTCTGAATATAAATTTATATTATCTGTTATATGTAAATGTTCCAGCATGAGTACAATACTTTATTAAATCTTCTTATATTACCTGGTATGTCTAAAAATGCAACCAGTTTCATCATTTATTATTTACTGATCTGTTAATGTTTTGTTCAGTTTCTCCATTTTAATGAATTAATAATGTCCTACCACCACCTTTTTGGTGGATTAATTTGATATCTGTACCACTTTTTAATTAACAATGTTACAAATACGTTCATAATCTAATATTACTGAATTCAAATGCAGTCTTCATGGTGTTATTTTTGCAATTTGTGTTATTGTTTGATTAGTAAGAGTCACATACAACAATATTTTGTTTCATTTAATTCGTATATTAAAAAGACATAAATGTTTTGTTCATGATTAAAATACCTACATAGAAAAAAAATGTGAGAGAACTGAGAATGTGAATAGTATGAATGTGTTTGTTAATTGTCCGCTGTAAAGAACCACAGTAAAACACCTACAGTTTTATTACATATTCTTCAGTGCACAAAAGAAAATATTTCAAATAAATCTGACATAAAAAAATGTGCAGCACCCGTGTAAACCTCTGAAATCTTTATTTGACAAATACTGACAAGTGCATACCAACTTTATCTGCAGTAAAGACAGCAGCACAAAGTAATAGACTCTGTTTAAAGCCCCATTTTCTTGGTTCAAGCAGAAATCTGGATGATCTGTCAGTTTTTTTTTTTTTTTAGATGTCAGATGTCTCACCTTGAATATAGACAACAGAAAACTGTCATATCACAGTCTAACCGTATCTGTAGTAAATATACAGCTGACTGGGTGAGTTCTCTATGGGGAGTTATGTGTAGGCGGAAGTAACGACACACTGCATGGAGTGAAACCGGACACCGCGTGACGTCATGTGAAAAGGGTCTATTTATGATGTCGCGAATGCGTAAAGGCGGGTTCTAGCATCTGTGCCACAATGGAAGAAATTGTCTTGCTTTCAGCTCTGCAAAATATGCAATGTTTACCCAACTATTAAATGATTTTAAGGCAGAGGAGGAGGGAAATGGCCAGCATCACAACTTGCGCCTATAGTTTAGATGTGGTGTCCTCCACCATTCAGAGGAATTTGTGGGTACGAGAGAGATCTAAGGTCTTGGTCATGTTGTTGTTGTTGTTGTTTACCACGTCAGCATCTCCACACACGCTTTTCCTTCTATGTCATTAAACCGCGGAGATGTACCACATTGTCGCAAGTTTAATGATGTACAAAATGGAATGCCTCAATAAATCTGATCTGCCTGTTTACATGATAGTCGCATTGTCACATATCCGATTTATATCTGATTTATATCCACAAATGAAGGAGGCCTGAAACCGATCTCTGATTATACGAATGCATGCGTTTTGTTCGTGTTTACACGGTCAAAGAACCGATCCGATCTGTGTCACAAAAGAGCAAAAAATCGGAATTGGGTCACATTTAACTGGCAGTGTAAACAGGCTTTATTTACAGTGCAAAATGCTTTATTTAAAGCAAACTTCTTTCAAAAACACTGAAAAAGTCCTGACCTCAACCTTCTGTGCTGTGTTTATACACAAATGACATTTGAAGCCTGTGAGAACTTGTATGTTTACTGTTCAGTCCACTTAAATTAGTAAAAATGATTAAATTAACTTTCACTTGTGTTGGCACAACATAAATGAATTGTGTGTAACCCAAGGATTTTTTTTGCTGTGTGCGTCCAGACAGATTTGTGCGCTAGTAGCTGTGACTGACACCATTTTGTCCCCGACATGGGATTCTGTAAGTGTAATCTCACTTCTATCTGTTATAAAATGTGAGTGTGGGTTTGAGTGTAAGAGCGACAGAATAATAGTACTGTGAGGGGTGTTACTTCTCACCCCAAAGCTTCAATGAAAGTGTTAATAGTCTCTTCTGGAGTCACAGAGGGGAACAAGGTGTGCCGGACCGGGACATGCAGGATCAATGAGCCATCTTTCAGGCGTACAGGGAGAGGGAGCGATAAAAAAGGATGACAGGCCTGTTTCTGGTGTGTTTAAAAAGCGAAAAGATAAGGAGAAAGACTTGAATTGGTATTCCTCAGCAGCACTGCTCGCTTCCCTTGAACAGCAGCACTAGATTCTGCATTATTCCTTCTAAACACACACACACTGTGCCGGATGAAATTCCCTGAAGCTTCAGTCATAAATAGTTAATTACCTGAGAAATATTTGCACAAATATAGTTACAGTGCAAAAGATGTTTGCTTCGTTCATGTTTAGTTAGATAGAGCTTTGTTAGTGTTTAAAAACGGATTTATTTTAAATCTCCAAAAGCAAATTGTCAAATTAAAGGCCAAATAAGACCTTATTAGGTTCCTGAAGAGATCTGGAAAGAGAGTTTAGAACTGAAGGTGATTATTTTTTATTTACGTAGGCTAATGAATAAAACTACATTGTAAAATTTGTTGTATTTTCCATTTATTTATGGTTGTGAATTGCATAATGGGACCTCGATCTCTGCTCTGTCGATTTTTGATGTTGAAAAATTCAACTCTACAGTTTAACAAAGTGACTTTTATTGACATTTTTAGTAGTTTGAAATATGATGTATAAGAAAATAACATATAAAGAAATAAATCTGTAATATAACAGAAAATGTACTGGCAGTTTATTACAAGCGTTTTGTAGCATAATATACAACACCAACCCAGACAATAAATCACTTTATACTACACTGTAAAAAAATGCAGGGTTCCACACAATTCATTCATGTTGTCCCAACACAAATTGATTAAGTTTGCAAAAGAGCACATGTCACTCCGCTACTCACCCGTTTGCACTGGCTGCCAGTTGCTGCTCGCATCAAATTCAAAGCTCTGATGTTTGCTTACAAAGCGACCTCTGGCTTTGCTCCTTCTTATCTGCTCTCACTTCTGCAGATGTATGTGCCCTCCAGAAACTTGCGTTCTGTGAATGAACGTCGCCTCGTTGTTCCATCCCTAAGAGGGAAGAAATCACTTTCCCGAACTCTCGCATTCAATCTGCCCAGTTGGTGGAATGAACTCCCTAACTACATCAGAACAGCAGAGTCACTTGCTGTCTTCAAGAAACGACTAAAAACTCAACTATTTAGTCTCCACTTTCCTTCCTAATCTGTAACTGCCTCTCTGGCTATACCACTAACTGTACTCTCTCTCACAAAAAAAAAAATATATATAAATAAAAATTTTTTACTAATGCTCAGCTTCTAAGACTTTACACACCTGAAACTTGTCTATAGCACTTGTTAACTGCTGCTCTTATAGTTGTGTAAACTGCTTCCTTGACCTCATTTGTAAGTCGCTTTGGACAAAAGCGTCTGCTAAATGACTAAATGTAATGTAAATGTAAGTTAACTTAACAAATTTATGTGGATTGAACATAAAATTAAGTTGTCCTAATGAAATCTCAAGAATTATGTTGTTTCAGCTCATTTTAAAGAAGTAGTTTGAACGAGCAAAAAAAAAAAAACTGAGTGTATTAAAAATGTTAGTAAATGTCACTTTTTTCCTACATTTTACGGTTAAAAGTTGTCAGAGGAAAGATCAATGTCTCACAATGTGATTCAAAAGCATAAGTAAATGAGGAGAAATATAAGTGCTAATTTGCGGATATTTTTACATTTTGTAAATTACGGTTTTCAATCAATTAAAACTAATAACATCTAAGGAAGCAGTTCACAATGTTATGCGAGATTGTGTGAGATGATAACATTTTATTGATTTTATATTATCAAACTTTAACTAAAAGGTATGTGCTCAGGGTTGTTGTTGTAACAAACTAAAAGCATAAACTTATAATGACAAGATAACAAAAAAAAACTCATGTACATAAGTAATAGATATTTATTTATAAGTAGACTGCAGCTCTGCACAAGACGTTTGGCCAGCGGAGAAATTAAAATGGTCGTGGCCAACTGAGTCTGGTTTCTCTCAAGGTTTTTTTTCTTCACTTTCGCCATTTAGTGAAGTTTTTTTTTTCCCTCTCCGCTGTCGCCACTGGCTTGCATGGTTCGGGATCTGTAGAGCTGCGCATCGTTGGTTTTGCTCTTCAGTGTTTGGACTCTCAGTGGTGATATTTAAACCACACTGAACTGAGCTGAACTGAACTTAAACACTACAAACTGAACTACACTGTTCCTATTTACTATGACCTTTATGTGAAGCTGCTTTGACACAATCTACATTGTATAAGCGCTATACAAATAAAGGTGAATTGAATTGAATAGTTAAACAGTACTTATAAACGTTTACTAATACATTGATTCATTCATTTTCCTTTGACTTAGTTCCTTATTTATCAGATTTATGGCCACAGAGGAATGAACCGCCTTATAAACATTTATTTTTCATATAAAATAACCAAAGTCAGACCTTACTGTCCTAATTAAATAATTAAAAATCAAGGCATGATCATATTTTGTTTTGGTAAAATAAGTGTAATCTAGAGGCCTTTGCTTTTCATATAAGCCACTTCTGATGCCAAGATGAATGTTGTTTCTAAAACTTGGATAGGCAACAAGACTTTTGTCAGGTAGTGTATTCTTGCAGCTCAAACAATGTCTTGTTTCAAGCAAAAGCAGAAATTGATTAATGTATCTAGTTTAGATGGAAAGAAAGACTTTGGCCTAACTGTGTCAAACTGATACTGTTTACTGGTCTTACAGGAAAAAAAGTCTCCAAAGCATATTTCTATTGAAAAAAGAAGTCAAATTTAAAAATGTAAAGCTACCATGTTAACTATAGATCCTCATTTAAATAATAATAGATTTAAAAGGAGCTAAATGCAATCCCACCATAAACTGCTGCAGGAAATTAGATTGCCGGCAGTGCAATTGCTATGCAACGGCATCATAAATCAGGCCAAATAACTTGTCCACACGGATCCATAGAGTCCGAGCTAAAACAGCTTAACTGTTATTAGCGCTACAGAGCAATATACTCCGAACACAAGCCACCCACAAGAGACCCGACCTTTCTGACACTCGCAAATAAAGAGCCTCTGAATTTTGCATGACCTTTCAAAAAACACTCGTGTCCTGTTATGACCAGGTATATTTCACGTCGGAAGAAAGATATTGTTTTCCAGCATGTCTTTCCAGAAGAAAACTGGCCGACATCTGTACTGTTATCTAAGCTAGTGGAAGCTGTCTGACTTGAATATTTCAGTGTTTTCATCCCAGATATTCTCTTTGCTCTTGTGTTCTCAAGTTTTGCTGCAGTTCTTTTGCAGAGAGAACAAGATGAGTGGAATCATTAATGGGTGGAGGATTTTTTATGAAGATCAAAGCAGGATCTTTGATGTGGATACATCACTATTTTTAAAAATGTAACTCACAGAAAAGTAAAGAGAATAAGGCAGACACTGCCTGACCCTATATAGCCTAATTTTAAAAGGTGTTTTAATGGTCTTGTTATAATCCATTAATGCACAATATTCATTAGTGTAACATGCAGTCTGGAATACTTAATTCTGATTGGTCAGTCACGTCATTCCAAGGTATGAAAATGCTTGTCTGTCATGCCGTTGTTTTTGATTGTTTGGCGCCATCTTGTGACTGAAAACTATGTAGGTTCGTGTATGCTCCGTTCAGCCGTTTTCATTTCTGTTAATTAAATAATTAATAAATTATTAGGTTTTTATGTTTTGTGGCAAGTAGCTGTGTAATATGTGTTACTGATTTCATAGAATAAAGCCTGACAGTCTTTTATACCTTTCTTAATCAGGTGGCAGTTTTATTGTACTGCGCCTTTAAGGCTAGTCCTCCCCGTCCACCGTTTCTACGTGCCTTTCTGCGTGCCTTAATCTCCTCCCTCGGCAGATTCAGACAACAGACAGACTTAAAGGAAGCAGATCTCACGTAGCGTTTGTGAGAAATACTACAGTAAGAACTTTACCAATGAGTATTTGATGCATTTGTTGTGGAGTTCACACGCACACACACACACAGACAACGCACTCGTTTAGCTTTGCACTCTTTTGCTACGCATATGTAACAGGATACATGTTAATCTCTACTGCTGTATGGATATCTGTTATGCTAATGTACAAAATAAACCTGATTTAAAGAGCACCTAGGTTAGCCCTTTTTTCAGATTTAATATAAGTGTTTTGCGTCTCCAGAATGTGTCTGTAAAGTTTCAGCTCAAAACACCCATCAGTGTGTTTTCTTTTGTGTTTGTGTGTCAACAGAATAGACAAACTCAAACAGTTTTGGAACAAGTGAAGGTTAAGTAAATAATAACAGAATTGTTTTGTAAATTTTAAGGTGAACTATCCCTTTAATGGTGTTTTCAGAGTTTTTGTTAGGACAGCATTCTTGCTTTGCACAGAGAAGGGCAATTGCACAACTGTTTTTAGTGGAGGAGCTGCTTTTTGGATTTTAACTGTGATAACTGATGTGCTCGCTCACAGAGTCAGACACTGCTGCTTTTCATGTAACACATTTCCCCTTATGAATTATGATACAGCTTGTTTTGTGGGCCCGTTGGGTCAGATTGCTTTCTCACCTCAACTGAACCACTCCAAAGTTTATTTTCGGAGACCAGCTCGTTCAAGTAATCTCAGAGTGACTGATTGGGTGTTCATATAAAGTTGAAGTCAAAATTATTAGCCCTCCTTTTGTTTCTTTTTCAAATATTTCCCAAATTAACAAGAAAGGAATTTTTCACTGTATTTCCTTTAATGTTTTTTCTGGAGAAAAGGATTTTTTTTTTCTGCCAATAAGACTTCTGGAGAAAGTCCTATTTGCTTTATTTTGGCTAGAATAAAAGCAGTTTTATTTATAAAATAAAAAAAAATAAAAAAATAAATAAACATTTTAAGTTCAAAATTATTAGCCTCTTTAAGAAATATATATATTTTTCAACTGTCAACAAAACAAACTATTAACATTCGATGATTTGCCCAATTACCCTAACTTACCTAATTAACCAAATTAACCTATTTAAGCATTTGAATGTAACTTTAAGCTGAATACTAGTATCTTAAAAATATCTAGTCAAATATTATTTACTGTCATCATGGCAAAGATAAAATAAATCTGTTATTAGAGATGAGTTTTTAAAACTATTATGTTTGGAAATATGTTTGGAAATATGTTAAATAAATATAATGGGGGGCTAATAATTCAGGAGGGCTAATAAATCTGATTTCAACTGTATTCTGTATTGTTCATGTATTAACACATGACTAGTTTTCCAGGGCCTCTTTAGGGACATTTGTTTTTCACAGATGTACTTTCAACTTGACAAGTCTGTTTTTCCTCACACAACCTTTGTAATGATCACAGAGCAGCTTATCTACTGTTTTATTCGGTGAACTCAATTATCCTGGGAGAAATCAAAACCTGTCCCAAAGCAAATGTTTTGTTTTTCACGTTTCCTTGTATGTTTGGCCGCCATGCAGATGTTCTGCTTTGTGTGTCCCATTTATTATGGATGTTAATACGTTTGCATCCAAGTGAAGATCTAAAAATAAATAAAGTGCCAAATCACATCATCTAAGCTGGTGTTTCCCAACCCTGTTCCTGAAGGCACACCAACAGTTCACATTTTCAACCTCTCCCTTATCAAACACACCTGAATCAACTCATCAGAACATTAGAAGAGACTTCAAAACCTGAAGTTAATGGGTAAGAAAAGGGAGACATCCAAAATATGTTCTGTTGGTGTGCCTCCAGGAACAGGGTTGGGAAACACTGATCTAAGCTATACTGTAATATCAGGTCAACTCGTGTAGTTCTCCAGAGATCTGCAAATGGTAGATTGCTGGTGATCATAATAATAAACATGATTATAAATAAAAATAATTCTATCCACTTTTTAAAGAAATTAAATTATTATATGCACAGATAATACATACGTACACAAACATAATAATACAGAAACTACATACTTGCCTATATACTTTCAATGTTCTTCAATTCAACAAAAGAATCACCATCTAGACCAGGGGTTCCCAAACTTTTTAGGGGGTTCCCAAATAACAATGCCAGTGACTCGCGACCGCCAATATCTTCTGAGGCAGTTATAAATATACAAGCCTTGCGAATTCAAAATGGCTCACACAGACAAATAGGCCCTAGTCTATTATTTGTTGAATTTTGGAGAATGCCACTTGTAGACCATCCTCCAGTCATGGCCTGTATTTAATTTTAATGTATACAAGTGTCAGAAAGGTGTCAGAATTTTACCCTGGTGCCATGAAATCAGTCTGCTGCTCATGACCCTATTGCTGTGTCATTAACCGAGCGTAATGAGACCCCAGGGGTTGCAATCCAATATAAATAAAATGTGTGTTGTTTTATAACTATTAACTACTGTTTATTATCTTCTGTAGCATATGAACAAAATATTCTCATTCTAATAGTTTCATAAAATGATTTTGATTTTTGGAAATCACTAAGCAACCCCCTGAGGGGTCCCCACTCCCACTTTGGGGACCACTGATCTAGACCTTAGGTCTCAAACTGGATTTCTGGAGGGCCACAGCTCTGCACAGTTTTGTTCCAACCCCACAGTTGATCCAACTAATCAAGGTTTTTAAGACTCTTTTGTCATAAAACAGTCATAAAACACTATCTAATTGGACCAAAGTACAGTGATTTAGTGTTTAGTAACGTTTTTCAAAAATTAGGTAATCTTTTCTAAGACAAGGCAAGAGATCATTTAATTTATCTGCTGAAAAACACCAGGACTGTCTCTCTAACATTATTTTAAAAATTATTTTGAGCAGTTAGAGCAATCACATCATGCTTAATTTCATTCAGAGCAATCCTTCTAAGTGGGAACTATTTTTGACTAAAATTAAGTATAGAGTGGTCCAGAATTTTTAAAGACTTTCTCTTACTGAATCAGGGGATTTTAAATGTATTCCTGTGCTCATGTTGTAGCAATAATTACATTTACAACTATTCATTCAGCAGACTCTATTATGCAAAGAACTTCTATCCTAACGAATGCGGAATACAACAAGCAATTCATCTTAAGGAGGCTGTAAGCATGCAAGAACAGTAATAAGTCAGAATAGACCAAAAAGCAGAGAGATTAAAATTTAAAGCATTAAGGAAGGCTTTCATAACAACTAGGTTGTTTTGTCCAAATGCACAAGCCAACACACTCTATCTTTAGACAAGACTTTCCGTCAATGCGGTAGTTTCGGATTCAATCCTGACACAGTCTACGATCGCCAGCTGTCCTGCGAATCTGCTGACGTAAATTCCAGCATTAGCAAGCTAATTATGAGCTCGGTAGTGTGAAACAGAGGGTCTGCTCTGAGCTGGCCCCTGTTGCGCTAATATCCTCAATTATCCTGCTAACATTAGTGACACTGATGTCGCCTTTTTAAATGTCAGCACTCTAGGACAGAGCCAAACAATTATTCAGCCCTGAGTCATAATGACCTCACAGACCCTGCCAACAGCCATCCAACCAATCAAACAATCCTATGCCACATTGATTTTTAATTGGTGATACTTGCTAGGGCAAAGATCGCTGATACTGTCGCTCAAACCTTGAGTGTGGAGTTTGAGGAAATCTCTAATCCAGAGAATTGAGTTTACTGTGAGTGGACAATTGTTTTTTATACCGTTTGAGGAAGAAAGATGTGCTAGGCAAATTTGTATCTGTTAGACAGTATAGATAGTTTTTTTTTTTTATTTGCACTATGAAGAAAATCAGCAAACAATTCATTCAGGTACAGTTGAAGCCAGAATTATTATCCCTCTTGGATTTTTAGCCCCCTATATGTTTTTTCCCCAATTTCTGTTTAAAGGAGATTTTGTTTAACATATTTCTAAACATAATAGTTTTAATAACTCATTTCTAATAACTGATTTCTTTTATCTTTGCCATGATGACAGCAAATAATATTTTACTAGATATTTTAAGACACTATTATTCTGCTTAAAGCGACATTTAAAGGCTTAACTAGGTTAATTACTCAAGTTAGACTAATTAGCAGGGCTGGAGTGGGACTCCTTTTCAGCCCTGGAGTTTCAAGCCTTAGACCGGCCCACTTTAGTTCACGACTGACTATATTAAAATAATGTAATTTCTTATGCAGTACTTTACAGTGAATACTTATTTGAAAAGTTAACACAATGTAATGTTTAACAATATCACAATCTATTTTCTGTAAGATTTAGAGCCTTATAAATATCCAAACCATGAAATGAAAATATATCAAATAAATACAAATATATATTAAGCTATGTATAAAATAAAGATTAAAATTAAATGTATTGAATTTTCTAATGACACTATAATGTCTTTTTTTTTAGGAAACAGCTGCTTTATATCTTTAAATATTGTTCATAAATATGAGAACATTAAAGGATTGCTAAATCTCCAACACTATTCTTTAAAACATCCTTTTAAACAATTTCCTTGTCTGCAATATCTGAATAAATATTCTGTGCAAAATTGTTTACAGATATCAAGTCCTTAAACACAAATAAAGAATAAAACATGTATTGCACTGTTATCTGCCAGACTAGTATTACTCTCTAATGATGGCTTCATCTTTTTTCTCCTTTTTAGCTTTCTGATTAAGTTAAGTCAGATTTATTGTAGCAGATCATCTCATTTCATTAATTGTCTCAGGGCATTTTTCATTGAGAAGGTGTAATATTCATTAATATTAATTATTCAAATTCTTATATTCACTCAGTGACAATCCTATCTGCCCTTCTAGTGTGTTGGACTCATGATTGGTGCTTGGTAACGTTACGGGGTCTGGCTTGTCACGGTTAGCAGCAAACTAGACAATAGGCTGCTGCTGTTGAAGAGCTACAGTACAAGAAAAAGTTCAGTACATGAACGGTGGTTTGCAGACATCGTTGTTTTGCACTGACCCTAACTAGCTTAACGTTGACTTACCGGCCGTTTCATCATCTATTTGGTGTTGTGCTCTTGCTGCCGCTGGTTTTAACGAAAAATGTACTCTGCTTTTTAACTCTGGCCTTTTCAGAGCCACCTTTGTGCTTTATATTGTCCATTCTTCATCTCTCGCGTATCACTTAACAAATGATTTTGCTGATGAGCAAGGTGCCGCTGTTGGGAAGTCGAATGATAATTACGTCATCATTAACCTGCAGGCTGCATTCTGCTCATGGGGCTGCGAGAAAATAAATAAAAAGAGTGAGACTATGGCCAAATAAATAAATAAATAAATAAATGAATGAATGAATGAATGAATGAATGAATGTGCGACTGCTGAGAGTGCAGGCAGCCAGGGACACTGGCCCTCGCGGCCAAAAATGGACCTCCCGATTAGTCAGATTAGCTTAGGTATAAAATATAATGATGGTTTGCTCTGTAGACAGTCGAAAAAATATTACTTAAGGGGGCTAACAATATTGACCTCAAAATGGGTTTAAAACAATTAAAAAACTGCTTTCATTCTAGCCAAAATAAAACAAAAAGAGTTTCTCCAGAAGAAAAGATATTACAGGAAATACCGTGAAAAATGAGCCACGGTGTCACTCTATTTGTTGATTATATTTTCAAATGACAGCATGGTGACGCAGTGGGTAGCACGGTCGCCTCACAGCAAGAAGGTCACTGGTTCGAGCCTCGGCTGGGTCAGTTGGCATTTCTGTGTGAAGTTTGCATGTTCTCCCCATGTTTGCGTGGCTTTCCTCCGGGTTCTCCGGTTTCCCCCACAAGTCCAAAGACCATAGAGTATGTGTGTATGGATGTTTCCCAGTGATGGGTTGCAGCTGGAAGGGCATCCACTGCGTAAAACATATGCTGGATAAGTTGGCGATTCATTCCACTGTGGCAACCCAGGATTAATAAAGGGAGTAAACCTAAAAGCAAATGAATGAATGAAATGATTCCTATACTGCGGATATTCCGTTTTCACTTCAGAGAAATAAAAATAGCAAACAACTGCAAATCCATTTGGTATATATTTAATTGTAAAAATTTATAATTCACATTCAAAACTAAAATAGTTGGGATTATGATAAATAAAGCTGATATTGGTTATGAAGTCCAATTGTCATAAACATTCACTATTATCTTTTCTGAGGCATCAAACTGGCTTCAATAGCAGGAATCGTGGTACACTAGACAGATGCATCCATCAATAAACATTGGGGGAAAGACCCTAATTAGTGTGTTTATCATTACATAATCCTCCCTGATCTCATTGCTGGGCATGTTTTATTACATTCCTATATGAAACAAAGCATATTTGATTAGGCTTTATGACATGCTTTTCCTCAGGGTGAAATCCAGCTGATGCAATACCACACAGGCTCTTTCCAATAAGATCTTCACTGAACATTTCGCTACCTCTGGCTAAACAGCTTTGCTTTCAGACACTTCTCTGATTGCGGCTTTTTAGACATGCTGCTCTTAAACCCTTTATGCGTTTCCGAGAGAAAGATCAGGATGGCTTTGAAATGCAAGCAAACAACCTTTATCAAAAAGCTCCTACTGCCTCTGGTTGATCTTGCTGGCGGCAAAGCAGCAATGAAACCTGGAGCCAATGTTTTGAAATCCCCCTCAGATGAGAAGAAATGACATGGATATTCATTTCATACAAGTATTACAGTAATTAACAGAACAGAAGCTCTTTTAATAAGTGGAGTATGATCTTCTACATGTGCCATCTGTCTTCTTCTTTTCTCTTCCTACTACCAATTTATTCATTCACTTTCCTTTGGCTTAGTCCCTTATTTATGAGGGGTCGCCACAGCGGAATGAACTGCCAACTATTCCAGCATATGTTTTAGGCAGCGGATGCCCTTCCAGCCATAACCCAGTAGGCCTACTGAGACACACCCATACACACTCATTCACACCATACTCTTACACTACAGCCAATTTTAGTTCCAATTCACCTATAGCGGGTGCTTAATTTGAGATGGATCTTGCCGGATCCTGTTCCGGAAAATGTCAGATATTCCTGTTTTGCGTTCTGTAGTCACCATGCGCAAGTTAAATCAAAAATCACGTCAAACTATTGGCCCTCAACAATATTTTCAGCTAATAGACTTTCTTACATTCACAGTCACTCTCAGTGGTTGGTGATGGTTTTGCGCACAGTGAGCAGTGAAAATAAATAATGGCATAGTGGCCTGCCTAAATAAAATTTGTATTTTCAAAACGGCAAAGAGACAGTCCAGCATATTTTCATTACTTAAAACCACAATCAAATCTATAAATGAGCCTGATCAAACGAGATCTTGAGAAGATGAAACTGCGCGAATAGATCAGGATAGCGGGAGATCTTGGTTGCGGGTGATCTCAAGTCAGTCAGAATACATGACGGAAGAGCTACTGTGGGCTCTTCTTGAAGATTAGACTGAGTGAATCATTTCATTATTCTCTTTTCACTTGGCAAATAATAGTAAAGTGAACAGAATAGGGATTATTCATACGATTTATGTTTGTATGTTTTTATTATCCATGACTGACCATAACATGATATGGCACAAAATAATTAAAGGCCGTTCAGAAATGTGATGCTTTTTTTTTTTTTTCTCGCTATCACTGTTTAGTGATCTCGTGTTCCGGGAAAACTGAAATTGCTTGGTGGGTGTCGGTCATGGTAACTTTCCTGGTTTTGTCCGGGAATTAATCATTTACAAATTAATTACTGCCTATAGCGCATTTCTTTGGACTGGGGGAAACTGAAGCAACCGAAGGGAAACCCACGCCAACACAGGGGAGAACATGCAAACTCCATACAGAAATGCCAACTGACCCAGCTGGGATTCAAACCAGCAAGCTTTCTGCTGTGAAGCGACAATGCTAACCACTGAGCCACCATATGCCACCCTGCAACTTAATTTTTATGCAAAATAACGGTGCAAATACTACATTCAAAAAATAAATTTGCTGTTTGTTCAAACTACTACTTTAAAATGAGCTGAAACGACACAATTCTTGATATTTTGGAGGGGGACAACTTAATTGTTTGTTCAATCCACTTAAATTTGTAAGTATATGATCGTATTTGTATTTTATAATAGTTTTTGCAGACAGACAAACCCGTCGTGTAACAATAATCTATGCAAAATATAAAATAAAGCATGAAACCAGGGAAAATGGTGCCATACAAGACATATATATGTTATCATCAGGTTGTTGATATTTTGCTCCCAGATGTGTAAGAAATGGGACAAAATTATAATTTATACCTCAAGCAAATAAGTGTTTTAATTCTTCCTCTCTCAGTAGCGGTTGATGGCAAGTTGACTGGATATTTATTTAGAGTAGGGGGATCCATGGTACTTACATTTTTTAATGATTTATTTATATAAATGCCAAATGTGAAATTGTCAGATGTCTCTCTGTGAGTGTATGCTGCAAATGAAATTTCCCTATGGGGACACTAACTAACTAACTAACTAACTAACTAACTAACTAACTAACTAACTAACTAACTAACTAACTAATATCATACAAAAATACACTTATGTATTTAAAGATGTAAAGAAAAAAAAATCTTTAAACAACATCTAACATTTTTACAGTGTAGTAATCTTGTTAAATCACATCTTGTGATGCATGAATTTTTCCCCAATTCATTTAGTTTCTGCTCACTGGATAATATGTTAATGATGCAGTACATAAAACTAGATGCTCGACTATTTATAGACTGTGTTGTTAGTATCCTGACCAATCCATAATTCAACTTCATATTATCTTAATTGAGTAATTTCAAACTCTGAAGGCATGCATTTATTTTATTACTCTTTATGGTGCTATAAACTATTCTTGTTTTTTTGGGATTTTAAATCCTGTTTAAAAAACTAGGCTTTCCTCCATAAACCACAATTCATTAAAAAAATTCTGGGTTGTACTTTACAAGTGTATTTGATTTAAAATGAACTTAAACAAAACAATTAAGTTGTCGCCACCAAAATAAAAATCAAGAATTGTGTTATGTTCAATCCACTTGAATTTGTCAAAACTAGTAAGTTAACTTAATTCCTCCATGTTGTCCCAACACAAATTGGTTGTGTGGAACCTAACATCTTTTACAGCGTAGTAAAGTATCTGCAGATCTTGTTAAATCAAATCATGATGCATTTATTGCTTTTCCCACCAATTCATTTAGTTTCTGCTCCCTGCATAATGTTAATGATGCAGCACGTAAAAGTAGATGCTCAGTATTTATTGACTAATATGTTGTTAGTATCCTGACCAATCCATACTTCCTCTTCATATTATCTTAATTGAGTAAAATGAACTCTAATTTCAAACTCTGAAGGGACGCATTTATTTTATTACTCTTTATGGTGGTTATAAACTATTCATAGTTTTCTTGTGATTTTTAAATCCTGTTAAGTGTGGCGAGCCTTTCCTCCATTAACCACAATTCAGTTTTAGCAGCACTGGTAATGTTGGGTTGCACAGAATCTATTTGTGTTGGGACAACATGAAGTAATTAAGTTCATTTATTAGTTTTTACAAATTTAAGTGGATTGAACTTGAACAATTGAGTTGTCCCCCCAAAACAATCATAAATTGTGTTGTTTCAGCTCATTTTAAATTAGTAGTTTGAACAAATAGCGAACATCATTTTTGAGTGAGGTTTGTACACATATTCTATAGCAATTCATAATAATGGCTAGTAACAGTATATTGAATTTGTGCGTTTATTTGTTTTGTGTGTGTGTGTGTGTGTGTGTGTGTGTGTGTGTGTGTGTGTGTGTGTGTGTGTGTGTGTGTGTGTGTGTGTGTGTGTGTGTGTGTGTGTGTGTGTGTGTGTGTGTGTGTGTGTGTGTGTGTGTGTGTGCGTGCGCGCGCGTGTGTGTCTGTCTGTCTGTCTGCTCAAGACCCATTAATTGACCCATTAACCCAATAAACTTCACTTAAAAATAGGTGAGTACAGTGATCCCTCGCTATAACATGGTTCACCTTTCGTGGCCTCACAGTTTTGTGGATTTTTTTTTGTGTAATTTGACATGCTTTTTTTTTTTATAGCGCATTGTTTTCTGCATCCTGATTGGCTGTAGACCATTGTTTGTCAATCTCCTCTATGTCTCCTGTACAGTACAGGATATGTTCGTCTTGCCAAATTAACATAAATCCTCGATCGCTGGCAGAGTGAGTTCCAACAAGAATGTAAAAAGGTTTGTAACTGTCCGCAGCAAGGCTATCATAAAGGGGGTCGCACACTGGATGCTCCGCGCCACGTAGCGCCATGCATTTTAGATTTGTAAGCATAGGTTTATATCAGGGTACACACGTGGGTGCCGCAAGTCAACCGCTGTCTGCTGTGCCCAGCTATGACTAAGGTCACTGTTCATATTTCTGCTGCGCGATCTGAATAATTTCATTTTAAATAACATGCGAATGTGCACGTCTGGTGAGGTTACTTCCAACTGTCATGTGCGGGGTACATCTGGTGTGCAACCCCTTTTAGGATGGTGTCTGCTTTAGTTTTGTGGATCAGTGACCGCAGGAAACAGAACATTACGCTGAATGCCAACATTATCCGCACTAAAACTAAAAAGGTTGATGATCCTTTTGCTGACAGAGAATCTTTGCACCTGACAGCAGGTTTTGATCTTTGGTTTCATTCTATCATACTGGACTTATCTTTATACAAACGTTTGAACTTTGAGAGTGTTTAAACAAGAGAAAAAAGTATGAAAAGGGTAATGCCTGTCTCAAAAGTGTATAAAGTGTTTAGTGAGGGGTTTTACAGCCTTAAAACATCTATAACAATTGTAAAAATTTGTGGATTTCGCCTATTGCAGGTTATTTTTAGAACGTAACTCCCGTGAATAATGAGGGACCACTGAAAATCCCTATTACTTTTAAAACAATTTGACTTCTACATTTTAAGGCAACAGATTTACTCAATGTTTTAAGTAAATGAACTATGCACATCATAATGTTATAAAACTTAAGTTAAATCAACTTGAAAGTTCTAAGTTACAACAAATTTACTCACATTTTTAAGTAAATTCAACTGGCCTCTTTTAAGGCAACAGGTTTACTCACTTTAAGTAAAAAAAAAACCTTTTTACTGTGTATTTTGTCAAAAATAATATAGATTTCCTCATGAGATTGGACTGGGCTTGAATGCATATGTTTACTTGGATATTAAAAGATACATATATAATCAGAAAATGTAAATCCATTAAGAAAACAGGTTTGAATTAATACTGTTGTCATATTGCTTTATTGAAAACCATGATATCACATAACAAACTTTCATTATATACAGTAGGTTTTTATTAGTGCATAATAATAATCCTAATAAGTTTCGACAGCACAGTGAGCCGTCACCCATACAGACAAGCTGATTGAGTTAATGAGGTGATGGAAAACATTATTTGATAATATTCTGTCCTTCAGCTTTGCTCAGAAAGGCATTTCACAATGTAACCAAATTTATTAAGGCAGCGCAATACATAATACTCTCTTTGGAACAGCTCAGAGCTACATTCATCCCTCATCAACCAGGCTACGCAGTCGTCACATCTTTCCTGTTGCCAAACTTGCATGGCTCCAGTTTCCTCGGAATAAATCTGTTGACCTTTAAAGTGTCACTTTAGTCCGATGTCTCATACAAACTGACATGTCTGATCTTTGGAGTCAGAAAGAGGAACGGTAAGACATGGATTTTTGCCATTTAGCTCATTTCATTAATTAAAAATTAAAATGCTACACTGCACTCTTGGACCCTTTTGTCACATCCCATCAGAAATGAATGATGACACGTGAAGTCTGTCTATTTGATGAACAGTCTATTTTTTGGACTGTTGTCTATTAGATTTTCACTGACAGCCCTATTTTAACCTTGTTTAAGCCAAGACGTTGATGTTAAGATGTCTGTTTGACATCTTTAAAACACAAAATTGCTTTGTGGGGTCATTGAAACTCAGTCAAGATCTTGTTGTTTTTTACTAGCTGTTCAAATATAAACAGTAAACTTAATACATAGTAATTCTTATGTATACCCAGTGTTAATGATGGCTTGAACATCTAGTACCATCTGTGCAGCAAGACTAGAACAAATCAATTCAAGCAATTGATTTGGGATTGAAAAAGTGTTATTATGTGGGAAAGACTCCCTCGATTTGTATTAACTTCAATTATTTAGTAAAAAGAATACAAATGGCTTTGAAGACCGCAAGAAAACTGCTGCATATCCAAACACAGAATCCGCAGTCCTTTATGATCATTTCAGCTAAGGTTTATGGTAAATATATGCCTCGGGGTATGCTTTGTTTCACTTTCAGTTAATAAATCCACTAGAGGGCGCTGTCTACATTTTTGCCAATCTGATATGTTGTTTAGGGTATGTTTTGTTGCCTTTTCAGTAAATAAATCCACTAGAGGGGGCTGTTTAGGGTACGCTTGGTTGTACGTTTCAGATACACAGAACATGCAGTTTGTATGGATCACCAAGCAAAGGACTGAATTAAATACAACCAATGCGATTTTCAAAAGCAAATGTAAGAGAAAAGTGCATTATGGCTGCATAGTTTTACCTTGATTTTTACATTGTTTTTATCACTTTTGTAGATAGATAGATAGATAGATAGATAGATAGATAGATAGATAGATAGATAGATAGATAGATAGATAGATAGATAGATAGATAGATAGATAGATAGATAGATAGATAGATAGATAGATAGATAGATAGATAGATAGATAGATAGATGTGTTCGATTAGAAATTATTATGTTTCGTTATTTAACCAGGTAAAAAAAAAAAACACTGAGATCGATTCTCATTTACAGGGGTGACCTGGCAAAGCTAAGTTGCTGCCAGAAGTGTTGTTAGTGAGGCCAGCAGGGGGTGATCAACCTGCAGTCTGTGTGGGTCCTAACACCCCATTATATATTAATGGGGACTCTATAGTCATATACAGTGAGCAGAGAGGTCCGAGAGGTCCTGACTCTCTGTGGTTGAGGATAATCCCAGGATGTCCTTCGAAAAAGAGTAGGGGTTTAGCCCCCGCATCCAAAATTTGCCTGCAGGCCTCTGTCCATCATGACCTTCTTACCCCCTATATTGTAATTGGCTTCATCACTCTGTCTCCTCTCCAGCAATTAGCTGGTGTGCAGTTGGGCGCAATATGGCTGCCATTGCACCATCCAGGTGGATGCTGCACACTGGTGGTGGATGAAGAGATTCCCCCCCAATTTGTAAAGCGATTTGAGTGTCCAGAATAGCGATATATAAATGTAAGGTATTACTATTAATATTATTATTATTTATATTATTATTATGGCTTAAAGCTCCCTATTTCAGTTCAAACCCGGGGAACAGACAAATGATAAATTTCACTTGAATATAGGGTGTTTTGACCTATAAAGAAGGGAACAAAGGTATAATCATAACATGGGTAAATGGGTAAGTCATAGGCATCCAGTTGTTGTATTTCACCAACCTGATTTCACCAAGTAGTCCATGTTCTTTAATTAACATCTGTGTTGATCCTGGAACAACATTCTAATCAGCCAATCAGAATTAAGGGATACGTTTAAGGTTTATGTTAAGTTTAGGCTTACGGTTAGGTTTATGCACTTTTACATGATTCTTATCCAACTATTATTTCCCTCAGATTTTGTGAATAATTTAGAGTTAAGGTTGGGTTTAGGGGCAGGGAATTGGCATGGATTACATTTTCAAACACAAATGATGTTTCAGGATCAACATAAATTTTAATCCAGGATCGCATCGTACTTGGCAAAACCATGATGTGCCTTCACAAAAATAATCCCTTATTTGTCATAATGTGTCATTTGAGTGAAAAGGAAGAAACGTTTTTGTCATACTGCCTCTAGTGTTTTGTTTTTTTTTTAATCTAGAAACCATAGTCTAATGTAAGTATTATTATTTTTTTTTTTTTGTGGTTTCGACTGAAGCACATATTTCCAATGAGCCTGTGTTGCATAATTTGTTATTATTTTCTACCATCTGTATATTATTTTTGAAATCTATAGTTGTTCAAATCATTATATATGTAGTTAGTGTAAGGGAGGCCAGCTATTAATGTGCTGTGCACGTAAACCTCACTCCTCTGCGGAGTTTAACCTCCTTGTTAGAGCAACCGACTCCCATGCAGAAGGTCACCGGTTCGATCCCAGCTCGCAGTGGGTTGGGTGCAGTTGGACTGGCGGGGTTACATTGGTGCCGTGACCTAGATGGGAGTGAGGTTTACGGGTGTAAGTGTAACGGAGGCCAGCTAGTGAAGTGCGGTGCAGGTAAACCTCACTCCTCTGACCTGCAAAAGGCGCTCTGGCAACAGATGTTAGAGGCCATGGTCTTTAGATTACTCATTAGAGCAACCGACTTCCATGCAGAAGGTCGATGGTTCAATTCCATCAGGTCGGGTGCAGTAGGACCGGCGAGGTTAAATTGGTGCTGTGACCCGGATGTGAGTGAGGTTTAGAGGGGTGAGTGTAGCAGAGGCCAGCTAGTGAATGCTGTGCAGGTAAACCTCACTCCTCTGACCTCTAAAAGACGCTCTAGTGACAGACGCTAGAGGCCATGGTCTTTAGCCTGTTTGTTAGAGCAACCAACTCCCATGCGAAAGGTTGCCAGTTTGATCCTAGCTCGAAGCAAGTTGGGTGCAGTAGGACTGGCAGGGTTACATTGGTGCCGTAACCCAGATGGGAGTGAGGTTCAGGGGGGTGAGTGTAGCAGAGGCCAGCTAGTGCAGTGCTGTGCAGGTAAACCTCACTCCTCTGACCTCTAAATGTGCTCTAGTAACAGATGGTAGAGGCCATGGTCTTTAGCCTCCATGTTAGAACAATCAACTCCCATGCGGAAGCGGATTGGGTGGTGTAGGACTGGCGGGGTTACACTAGTAATTTTAGCAAAATTCAGAGCTAAATTATTATGATCAAATTCTGTAGTCATGTGCCGTATTTATCTCGCACAACTAAATTTTGATTAGTGTGAGTCTCTGCAGATATTGGCAGGAAATGTTCACTTTTTAATTGGCATGGAACTGGAATTTCTTTTCTAACTTTCTGACTTTGAGTCCTTGGGGAGAACTGAGCCACTGCCCGTAATTGAGAGCGGTGGACTGGGCTGAGCTTCCGTGCTTGGACTGCCAATGGCTGAAGCTCCTATAAATCCCTTTCATATGAATGTCGGCAAACAGGCCCAGTTTTTTTTTTTTTTTTGAAGCCCTTCCAAAATAGGAGGTGCAAAATATCTTTCGGCTGGTCCTCTTATCCTCAAGCGCAGGTGGCTGGTGCACAGATGTTATTGAAATGGTGCCGTGCTCTCTCGTCCACTTGGCTTCTACATATAAATGGATGACTTGATCATTTTCAGCACAGAACATGCTGTCATTTATGATGGGATAGATAGAGGCAGCACTTAAAGCATTGCATTATTTATGCATGATGTTCAAGGCCAGATGTTCAAGGTTGTTTGCAGTTTTTTTTTCTTGCATACATATCATTGCTGTTTACATGCAGCTTGGTTTGGTGGCGGTTTGAAGCAGTCACAGCATCCAAATATTTTTGTGTTGTGCGTTTATCCTGTTTGGTAATGCTTTGTGCGGGTGTCTGTCTATCTCTCTCTGAATAATCAGCATTGGCCCATCTGCTTATAAATCATGCCAGAGCACAGAAGAACAGGCGTCTGAAAAGCAGGGTTTGAGTTATGAGGTTTACAGCTTTGATCGCATTGTGTTACGCAACATTCAGGAACATTCTGTCGGTGCAAAATTCTGCAATCAGTTCCCAGATGCTCTCAGACATGGACATCAAACCAACTCACCAGGGAAAGATTTTTTAGACTAATTTGACAGAGGAGGATGCCAGCTAGCTGTGAATTCACTCATAAGATGAAACACAGCTTCAGAAACGCACACTGCGCTTTGGGGAGGTGTAATTATGGTTGTGAATCCTCGGAGTCCCATGCTGGGTATTGTGTTTGGCAGCAGAGAGAAACTTGTTTATACCTTCAATACAGAATACTGTTAGATAACTGTGCGCAGTGTGTGTGTGTATATATATTTCTTGCAGTGTTTGGTCTAGCTTATTTTACCTTGCAATAAAAAAGATAAAAGTTGTAAATTTATCTCCCAGTTCTGCATTATTTTCTTAAAATTGCAAGTTTGCATCTCACAGGCAAACACAGAAACTTTTTTTCTTTTGTCCATAAATAAAACTCAGAGCCAGTGCTGGGGCATAGCCTGGGGTTTGTTAGTGGTGATTCACTAGAGGTTGTTGCTAGAAGGGACACATCTGTGGCCAAAAGTTAATGAGAATTATTTATAATATTTAATAAATTACTGGGGTGGCACGGTAGCTCAGTGGTTAGCACTGTTGCCTCACAGCAAGAAGGTCACTGGTTCGAGTCCCTGCTGGGTCACTTGGTATTTCTGTGTGGAGTTTGCGTGTCCTCCCTGTGTTGTTGGTTTCTTCCGGGTGCTTCTGTTTCCCCCACAGTCCTAGGACATGCGATATAGACAGAGGCGGACTTAACCAATAAGCGAGGTAAGCAGCTGCTTAAGGAATCAAGGAGCCCCGGCCAATGCGAAGAAGCCTATATTATTCTTAAAACGCTTTTATACATTTAATATCGTTGTTACTTCTTTTCAAATCCCGGACCCCCATGAATAATGAAATGTTCTGTCCGTACTTCACATTCGCAAGGTGTGAGCGCTTCAATCAAAGAAACTGCCAGCCAGTGTTGCCAACTTAGTGACTTTTTAGACTCCTCTAGCGCCAAATTTTCAAAAAAGCGACTAGCAAATTTTTTTTTAGGTGTTCCTGGAGATTTTTGGAGACCCTCATGTGTCCGTGCTGTACCGTTCCTAACGTTACTCTTCGCAACGAGCTGCAGGTGATGCTGTCAGTTTTTCCTCCGCCTCAGAGCACTCAAAAGCGGCATAGTGCCAAACAGTCGTCTCTCACACCTGCAGCATTGAGAGCAGATTATTCCTCTCCATATCTACGGCAAAAGTTTTAGCATCGCAAGCGTGAGGTATTTCCCTGGTAAAGTCAAACCAATCCTCCTCTCCTTTGTTTTAAATGCAATAATTTAAATGGACCATTTATTCTTTTCTTTCTGTTGTTCACAATCAGAGATTTTAGTGACACCAGTCTGCCAGTGTTCAGAGTAGAGGTAGGAAGAGTGTGCAAGATTGAGAATTTAAAGAACATTTGGAAATACGACATACTTTGTGAACTAGTTTTTTTTTTTGTTGTGAATTTATTGCTTTTAATTTTACATAGGAATATAAAGGTATAAAATATTCTTTTTTATATATATATATATATATATATATATATATATATATATATATATATATATATATATATATATATATATATATATATATATATATATATTGTGGTGAGAGGGCAGGGCTGAGAGCCGTGGGAAAGAAGCGAGGCCGGCCGGAGATGAAAAATCGAATCCTACGGAAGGAGCTCTGGATTATAAGAGGAGGAATGATGGCAGAAGAAGCCGAGAGAGGACCAGGCCCGGACATTGTTTTACTTTTGTTTGCAGTTTGACTGTAGTCTCTGTGAGGAGCTGCCGTCCCTTTTATTAATAAATATTTAAAACTTCGTCGGTTCTCAGCCTGCTCCTTCCTGGCGGCCAAGTGGCAAACTTCATTACAGTGAAGCCAAAATCCAGGAGAAGGAGGAACACGTTGTCTAGTGGCCCTCGCTGCTGAGAGGGAGGGCGAGTGTTTGGGAGTTAACCCAAGTGGGGGAGAAACCCGTTCCTCTGCACAAAGTGCCGGGGTGGCCCGAGGTTGGCGAGGAAAGGATCTGCCTGCTGCCGGCTCCCAGTATGGGGAGGACCAGGGGACACGGGGCTCACCACCGGAAGGGAGCCATACCAAAGAGGCTGGGGGAGTCCCTGCGATCCGCCATGATGCCAAAAGTCTGCTTTCATCCACCAAAGCAGGAGCGGAGCAGGAGACCAGAAATGCCACCAGCCACCATAAGACGGACGGGTGGATAGATTCCTCCACAGGGCTCCCAACACGTCGTCAGATCTCTCAGCTGGTGACAGTGTGCCTGGAGAACCGAGCCCCATTTTTTTTTTTTTTTGTCACTCTCTCCTCACTGTCTACTCTGTCTTTCCTCCTCTTTTCCATCTCCTTTTCGCTCATCCCATCTCATGGGTCTCCAGCTGTATCCCTTCTAGACTTTACCTTCAATAGACAGTGTGGTTTATGGTTGCTTAGCAACCGCAGCTGCCACGTGCACAACTCAAATGATAGGATCCTGATATCTCAGAAGGTACAGGGCTTTCGGCAAATGTGTCTGATTGAGGTCAGATTATGTTCACACCTTAAATGTACCTTATTGGCTGGGTCTCCATGTGTTAGTTTGGTTTGACATACTCTGTCAGTTTAAAACTAGATTAAAGACACATCTCTTTGAACTATACGGACATAAAAAAACAAATGAATCATTTTTGAAATCCAAATGTTTTTTAGGATTAATCAGGGCAACTGGAGCCGAGAACACCGTTAGGGGCAGTCCACACAACACGTTTATGCTTTACAATGCACAACTTTTTTTTTTCCCCCAACGTAACCATGCTTGGCAGATGTGACTTATGTTATGTTATGTTATGTTATGTTATGTTATGTTATGTTATGTTATGTTATGTTATGTTATGTTATGTTATGTTATGTTATGTTATGTTATGTTATGTTATGTCTTGTGTCTTTTGAAGCTCTGTCTTTTTTAAATGGCATGTCAAGTTCAACTTTAAAAGAACTTCAACTTTTACATGCAGCACTGCTCATTACTATCCAAAGCAATGGATCAATCAGAAAGACTCATAGGTGAGACAAGTGTTGGAAAGTTTCTGTTTACAGGCGCTCAGCAAGCTGCGCCTTGATACCATGGTGTTTATTCAATTCAATTAATCTTTATTTCTATAGCGCTTTTACAACGTGGTATTGTAATGCTTCACATAGAAGATTATAGTTCAGTTTTCAGAGTTTAAGTTCGGTTCAGGTCAGTGTGGTTTATTATTCACTGCTGAGAGTCCAAACACTGAAAAGCAGATCCATCGATGCGCAGCTCTACAAGTCTTGAACCATGCAAGCCAGTGGCGACAGCGGCGAGGAAAAAAACTTTAACAATTCTTGAAAGTGAGGGATAAAAACCTTGAGAGAAACCAGGCTCAGTTTGGCATGACCATTTCTCCTCTGGCCAAATGTCTTGTGCACAGCTGCAGTCTAGGCGCCGGAGGCTGGAGAACGCTGGACATCAGCAAAGAATCAGGAATCAGACGCATGCTCTCTTCTCCTCCATGACCACCACAGCAACTGATCAGGATATGGCCTGGTCCAGGGTTGTGGAAACCTTGGCATCATCTCTTCAAAGGTCTTGGATCGCATCAGTGGCACTGCATAATCTCTGGGGGCCCGGGATGAGTATCTCCAGGTGGAAATAGAGAATATAGAGAATAATTAGCGTAGCTGCTGTCCATAGTGTATATAAACGAAATGCATGGAGCACATTCACGCACATTATGCTGTGCTTTTTTCTTTTTCAACCATCCCGAAGCATTGCATCTCACGCTTTTGGAAGTAAAGATGCAATTGGTGTGAATGAGCCCTGCAAAGTGTTTCTGTCTCTCCTTATCCTGAGGTTCTTATAATCTTGAACACAGACCGTATCCAGAGCAGAAGATTGTCATGGTCATTAATAGGTCAAGAGCAAAAGACTCCTGATTTTTACTGTGACAAGATACAAGGCACAAGACTGATTCTATAATTCGTATTTATTTGCTGCTCTGTGCTGTCTAACAAAACACACAAGCGTCTTTGCTGTTTCTCGGTTTTCTGTAAAACCAAACCAGAAATTGAGGGACGTCAACACACAGCACACACACCATGGGCCCTATCATACACCCGGCGCAATGTGGCGCAAGGCATGGCGCAATTATTGTTTGCTAGTTTCAGCTTGGCGCAAGAGTCGTTTTGACGTTTTGTGCCATGCTGTATAAATAGCAAATGCATTTGCACTCATATGTGCACCCATAGGCGTTCTGATCTAAAAAAGGAGGCGTGTTGAGGCGCATTGCTAGCGCGTTGCTATTTTGAGAAACTTTAATAGACTGTTCTATAGACCAGAACAAAGCCGGTCTATTGTCCAGCTCAGAGTGCGTTAGTTATGCGCCTGGCTTACACATTGCTTAAAACAAACAGGATGTACAGCAATACGCAAATATCTTTACATATGAAAAAGAATTACAATTTTAAGGATCTATATATATATATATATATAGGATATAAATATAAAGGATTAAAATATTACAAAACATTATTTTCTAGTCTACATTTTTCAGTTTATTCATAACAATTTGCTTTTGTATAATGTTATCATTATTAGCAGTATTATTTATTATATGCATATTTATATTTGTTTCATTAAAAAACAAGCTTAGATTTGTCCACCTGTCAGGTTTTAGACCATATAGGGCATAGCATGTGTATTTGGATATAACTCAGTTTTTTACCACACTTCGTTATTATTGTTCATTTGTTCGTTTGCTGGAAATAAGAACTGAATTTAGAAATAGTTTTGAAACAAATCTTTGCGCTTAACAAACTAAATTATTTATTTATAGGCTAATGGATGTCTGTGCGTACAAGAAGTTTCCTTATCCACGAAAGAGTGAAAGCGAAAGTAAACAATGAGGAGGCTCATCTCACATTCTCGTGCTGTAGATGCTCTGTTTAACTGTTTTCTCTCTAGTGAACGGTTCAGTTTTTTACACTTACAAAGTCCGTAATGTAAATGGGAAATGCGCTATGGTGCGACGCAACTGACTCTTAAAGGCAATGGGAGATGAGACTCTGATTGGTTCATTCTCAAAACACACCTATAACTCATTAAAAAAACAAGCTCAACACTTTTAGACCATGCCCCATGGCGCAAAGCGGATTTTTTCATCCTTATATTAGCAAAAGTGAATTCTGACACGCCCTTAATGCGTTTGCACGCTGTGCTCTGTACTTTGCGCATGGATCGTCAAAACAGAGCCCCATGTCAATAATTAAAACTGCTTATTTCTCTGGATTTGAACATTCTTCTAAACAATTGGGATAACATAGATAAGTCAGCAAAATATATAATGCCATTATAGTGGATTTTGGACATTTAATGAAAAAAATCTTACATATTGTGCCTTTTAAGCTAGTTCTGAGATCAAATTTACTTAAAAATTGTGAGTTCTGAGGGGAAAAAAGAATCTGTATGTATTATTATGAAAGGTCATGCGCTAATGCTGCTTGCATCATTGCATGCTAACCCAAGGAAAAGCGCTAATGTGTTATTTGGGGCTGACACTTGACATTTTGAGGTTTCTGAATCTGTTAAAGTGAGTGGTGCGACTCAAGGTTTGTGCACTACAGGCTATTGGTTCATTTCTCTGGTATAATTTTGTACGACCTCCAACCATAGACCCAGGTGTCAGGCAGTGGGTTTTATGGCGCAATTATAATTTCTACTCAGCACATTGTGGGATTTACGTAAGATGGCACTCACAGCCTGGATGTTTATTTCCCCTGTATATAATGGAGCATTTTGGCAGGGTTGTTAGGGCTGCAGAATTGGCGTGCTGAAATGCAGGGAGGATCAGTTTAGGTGCTTTGCACTAGGCAATACCTGCTTGGTTGAGATAACGGTCAAGTGCTCTTGTGTTTGCTGAAAGCCAGAATTGGTTCTGATCCATGACTCTTTCCACAGAGAGATGATAGGCAGCTGCCGCACACCAGACCTGAGATCAGGAACCAGAACTACTTTCCAAATCATAAAAACAAAAGACCAGCATTTTGCCATGACATTGTACACACAATTCTGCTAAACGAACACAGTTGTTTCTGCACTGTAAAACCCAACAGTCAACTTTATCAAATGAAATAAGTGTAGATAACTCAAAATTGACTAAAAGTTAATTCTAACTTTTGAATTCAGGGTTGAAGGTATTGAGTTATTTAAATACATCAAACTGTTTGAGTTGCCTTTATTGGGTTTTACAGTACTCCGTTGGTTTGAGTTCTGGTTTTACTGTATTCAAATTGCTTCACTTACTCAAATGGATTAGGTTCACAGTACTCTTTTGGATTAGTTTTTTAACTCAAATGGTTTGTTGCAATGGTTTGTCCTCAAACGGTTCGAGTTGCCTTAACCTTTTGGGTAATAAACAAACACTGCTGTTAGCTGTAACATATTATAATGAATATTTTCATTAAATACATAAATAAATAAATACATAAAATGAGACCTGTTTATAATAATAATAATAATAATAATAATAATAATAATAATAATTATTATTATTATTATTATTATTATTATGTGTTTATGTTTACATTTAAAATTATATAAAGTATTGTGTATTTCACTTAAGTCCGGATTGATGACAAAGAATGCATAGGTTCTTATATTTTCTGCTGTTTGCTAATCTATTTCCATTCACTTAATCATTGTAATTATCAGTTTGATTGAGAAAGAGACTTGCATTAGCCTGATTCATTTAGTGAAATCTGCGCCTGGTTCCACCCTCTCATGTTCTTGGTCTTTTATAAATCTGAATTATTCAAGGAATAAAGTGTGACTCAGTGAGACGGAACAGGAACAGACAAATTCTGCTAACAAGACAGCACTATATAGTGTTCACAGTTCTTTATTACACCCACTCACTCACTAACAGAAGACAGACACTGGAATGATTGCAGCTTCAGTCTGGCTGATCAGCAATCTTGTAAAACCCTGAGATGCTGAAGACAGGCACTTTTGTACTTTGTTTACTTAAAGCTACTAAAACAAACCTTCTGATTTTATGTCTCTGTTTTACTAATAATATTATAGTATATTAAATACTACATTAAAAATTTTTTTTATTAATATATTATCCTTTCATCCATCTGTCCATCCGCCTGAATACAAAATGATTAGCTCTCCTCTGAAATTTTATTTATTTATTTATTTTTTTTTTGTGAAGAAAGTCTTAAAGTAAAAAAGATTCAATAACAATGTTTATTTTGCTAGTTCACGTTGTTTTTGAGGTGAATAATTATTACGTGCAAGTTAATCTACTGATGTCAACTGGAGGGCTTCATAGCAACTTTACATCAATAAACTTAAACACATCCCTCTTAGTCTTACCATTAGTTTGCTATGAGGGAATGATGTGCAAAAGAAAGCCCCGCCCCTACTCAATATTCAATTCAATTCAATTCAATTCACCTTTATTTGTATAGCGCTTATACAATGTAGATTGTGTCAAAGCAGCTTCACATAAAGGGTCACAGTAAATAGGAACAGTGTAGTTCAGTTTGTAGTGTTGAGTTCAGTTCAGTTTAGCTCAGTTCAGTGTGGTTTAATAATCACTACTGAGAGTCCAAATATTGAAGAGCAAATCCAACGATGCGCAGCTCTACAGATCCTGAACCATGCAAGCCAGTGGCGACAGCGGAGAGGGAAAAAAAACTTCACTAAAGGCGGAAGTGAAGAAAAAAAACCTTGAGAGAAACCAGGCTCAGTTGGGCACGACCATTTTAATTTCTCCGCTGGCCAAACGTCTTGTGCAGAGCTGCAGTCTCAGTGGCGGAGGCTGGAAGCTGGCCTCAGCGAAGACTCGTCTGTCTCTGGAGCGTCATAGGAAACAGTCTCATGTTCTCCATTCTTTCATGACCATCGCAGTAGTTGTTCAGGATACGGCCTGGTCCAGGATATGGAAACCTTGGGATCATCTCGTCGTTGGTCTTGGATCGAATCAGTGACTCTGCATAGTCTGAGGGCCTCGGGAAGAGTATCCCCAGGTGGAAATGGAGAATAAAGAAAATAATTAGCGTAGCTGATGTTCACAGTGTATATCAGCAAGATGCATAACCTGTGTGGAAGCCCCCTAAGTGGTGCACTAAGTGTATGCTTTACTGAACAGATAGGTCTTTAATCTAGTTTTGAATTGGGAGAGTGTGTCTGAGCCTCGGACGTTATCAGGAAGGCTATTCCAGAGTTTAGGAGCTATAAATGAGAAGGCTCGACCTCCTTTACTCGACTTTGCTATTCTAGGTACTACCAGAAGTCCTGAGTTTTGAGATCTTAAAGAGCGAGTTGGATTGTAGCGAGACAGAAGATTGGTTAGATAAGCAGGAGCCAGATTATTTAGAGCTTTATATGTAAGAAGCAATATTTTAAATTCAATACGAAACTTAACAGGCAGCCAGTGTAAGGAGGATAAAATTGGGGTAATGTGATCAAATTTTCTAGACCTGGTTAGAACTCTGGCAGCTGCATTTTGTACTAATTGAAGTTTGTTAATAGAGGATGCTGGGCAGCCAGCAAACAGAGCATTACAGTAGTCCAGCCTAGAAGTCATAAAAGCATGGACTAGCTTTTCTGCATCTGAGATGGATAGCATACTTCGTAACTTAGCGATATTTCTCAGATGAAAGAAAGCAGTTTTTGTGACATGGGATATATGATTTTCAAAAGTTAAATTGCTGTCTAATATGACACCCAGATCTTTTATAGTAGAACTAACGCTAACTTTGTATCCCTCTAATTGTAGATCGAGTTGTGAGATCTGCTGTGTACAGGATTTAGGCCCAATAAGTAATAATTCTGTTTTGTCTGAGTTTAAGAGAAGATAATTGTTGGTCATCCAGTCTTTAACATCTTTAATACACCCAGTTAGCTTGGACAGATTAGACGTCTCGTCAGGTTTAGTTGAAATATATAATTGAGTATCATCTGCATAGCAGTGAAAGCTGATCCCATGTCTTCTAATAATGTCTCCCAGGGGTAGCATGTATATTGTAAACAGCAAAGGGCCTAAAACTGATCCTTGAGGCACCCCGTATTTTACTGGGCTGATTTGTGAAGGTTGTCCATTTATATTTACAAACTGGTAACGGTCAGATAAGTATGATTTAAACCATTGTAGGGCCTGTCCCTGGACACCTGTAGACTTTAAGCGATTAATAAGGATACCATGGTCAATGGTGTCAAATGCCGCACTAAGATCGAGTAGAACTAATAGCGAGATGCACCCTTGGTCAGCAGCTAAGAGTAAATCGTTGGTTATTTTCACTAATGCAGTTTCTGTACTGTGATGAGCTCTGAAACCTGACTGAAACACTTCAAAAACATTGTTGGTCTGCAGAAAGGAGCATAATTGAGCAGAAACAACTTTTTCTAGTATTTTAGATATAAATGGAAGGTTTGAAATAGGCCTATAATTAGCTAAGTTGCTGGGTTCCAGTTGTGGTTTCTTAATAATAGGTTTAATAACAGCTAACTTGTAAGGATTTGGAACATGGCCTAAAGATAAAGAAGAGTTGATAATGTTAAGAAGAGGTTCTCCTATAACAGGTAGCAATTCTTTCAGTAACTTTGTTGGAATTGGGTCCAATATACACGTAGCTGATTTAGAGCTATTTATAATTTTGTCTAGCTCTTCCTGTTCTATGATTTTAAAGCACTGTAGGTTATTTAGATTCAGAGGCGTGTTTACTGGATCTGAAGTATAAGGCGGTGCAGAAAGTTTAATATCTCCTATTTTCTGTCTAAAGCCTTCTATTTTATCACTGAAAAAATTCATGAAGTCATCACTACTAATTTGCGGTGGAACGTTTTGTTCCAAAGATGACCGATTATTTGTTAATTTAGCGATGGTGTTAAATAAGAATCTAGGATTGTTTTGATTATTTTCTATCAGTTTGCGGAGGTGCTCAGCCCTGGCAGATTTTAAAGCCCTCCTATAGCTGGACATACTGTCTTTGTATGCAATTCTAAAGACTTCTAAATTAGTTTTTTTCCATTTACGTTCCAGGGCACGGGCTGCTGTTTTGAGCGCGCGGGTATGACTATTATACCACGGTCTAGTTTTATTCTCTCTAGCCTTTTTTAGTTTGATGGGTGCCACAGTATTTAAAGTGCTAGTAAAGATGGCATCCATACTGCTGGTTACTACATCAAGGTCATTTGCGTTTGCGGGTGCATTTCGAAGTAGAGAAAGATCAGGTAAGTTATTTATAAATTCATCTTTAGTGGACGGAACAATAGTTCTACTAGGACGATATATCGGAGCGGATCTGCTAATTTCAGGTAAACACAGCTTATATAGTAAGAGGTAGTGGTCTGTAATATCATCACTTTGTGGTATAATGTCTACATCAGTGACCTCAATTCCATAAGACAGAATTAGATCTAGTGTATGCTTTAGGCGATGAGTTGGACCAATAACATTTTGCTTTATTCCTAGTGAGACCAGTAAGTCCGTAAACGCGAGCCCTAATGTGTCGTTAGCGTCATCTATGTGGATGTTAAAGTCTCCTACAATTAGTATTTTATCAGTTTTAACTAGTAAGTCAGAGATAAAATCAGAAAACTCTTTTAGAAAATTGACATAGGGTCCTGGAGGTCTATATATGGTGATTAGAGCGAGAGATAACATAGGTTTTTGCATAGTGTTTGGAAGGACAACATTAAGCGCTAGTACTTCAAAGGAGCTAAACATAAGTCCGTTTCTCTGATTAACATTAAGAATATCACTAAAGATTGACGCGACTCCACCACCACGACCAGTTTGACGAGCCTCATGTTTATATAAGAATCCTGGAGGAGTTGCCTCATTTAAACTAATATAGTCATTTTGTTTCAGCCAGGTTTCAGTGAGACAGAGTGCATTAAGATTGTTATCTGTTATTATTTCATTTATGATAAGTGCTTTAGGTGCTAGTGACCTGATGTTTAGGAGACCAAGCTTCATGAAATTTGTATTTTCACTTTTTAGTGTTTTTTCTGGTTTAATTCTTAATAGATTATTTCTGGAGCACACAGTACGTTTGTTTCTTGATCTAATAATACGAGGAACAGACACAGTCTCTATGTGGTTAGTTAGGTATGCATTACTGTTATTTATGTGGGACGAATAGGAGTCTGTGTGGCTAAATTGTGAATTTTGTGAATTTTTACTTACTAGTCAGATAGAGCGAAGTATTCTGGTGATGTTGTCCGACAGGAGTTCAGCTCCAGCTCGACTGGGGTGCAGCCCATCAGCGCGGAAAAGCCTAGGACGCTCCCAGAAAAGATTCCAGTTATTGGCAAAGAGCAATTTCTGTTCTTCACACCATGTTAATAGCCATTCATTCAGAGCAAAAAGTCTACTGAACCTTTCATTTCCTCTGCGGTAGGTAGGAAGCGGTCCAGAAACGATGATCTGCGTGGCGGGCGAAGTGCGTCGAACCGTCTCGATCAGGCTCCTGAAGTCCTTCTTCAGGATCTCCGTCTGCCGGAGCCCGGTGTCGTTCGTCCCCACGTGGAGGACGGCGGCACCGAGGCTCTCGGCAGCGCTCAGGATAGTAGGTATCTGTGCAGAAATATTCTTAACTCGGGCACCAGGGAAGCAGAAAGTGCGTACTTTGTTACCTTTGGAGGAAGTGGAGCGGACGTGGCGGACGATTGAGTCGCCAATGATGGCAACATCGCGACCCGTCTCGCGGAGAGGGGCGAAGCGGTTCTCCGTGGGGATCTCGAACACCGGAGGAGGAGACGTTCTGCCCCGGGACCTGGCAAGCACCTTACGCGGTTGCACCTAGGGGCCGAGGTAACCGGGAGTCGGCGTGAACGACGCCTGGGTGCACCGCGTCCTCGGTGCGCTGGGCCTGGACAGAGAAACAAGCGGGGTTGAAGAAACTGGGAGATTGTCGTTGTATCGGACACTTACCTCAGACGAGCGAGTACGGGTTAAGAGCAGAGCCCTGATGCCCTCTCGCTTCGTCTCCAGCGAGCGAATCTGGGACTCCACCGCTTCCAGCTCCAGCGCCTCCATCGATGCCTCTCCTGCACTCAAGGACAGACACGCAAGCGACATTGTACAAGGTGAAGAGCAAAGCCAGAAAGTGAGAAAATTAGTGAGTGAGAGAGGTTGGTAGCTTTAGCTGACCAGCGGTGCTAGCAGGCTAAAGCTACAAACACCAAGCGGATGCTCGAGAGACAGAACGTTTAAAAGTAGATTTGTTTGTATGAGTGTGTTAGGGGATTGTTCACCCCAGGTAGGAGAGATAAATATTTAGTGAATGAGGAGGTATTTTATGACAAAAATGTAAATTGCGAATCTAAACTCCAAACAAACGCAGCGAACTCCAAACAAACGCAGCGAAGCTATCGTCCAGTGACAGTGACGTCACTCGAGCATGCGCACTCTAAAAATCCATTTCATTTCAGTTGGAAGTACATCAACATACTGTGATGATTACCAGCAGTTGTTTCCCTTGCAGGCTGCTGGAGAACACTCTCTGTCATTCTACCAAACTACAAATCCCACCATGCCCTTCAGTCACACACCTGTTTTCAGTTCACCTCCTGATTACACACAGCTGAATCAGCACTGATTACTTGTTACTATGTACATAACACATTTACACACACATGCATACTAAAGCCGCAGTCACACTGCACCCATATACTTCCATTCATACGCATGTTGTAGACCGGAAACGCAAGCTTGTGCGATAAGTTTCACAGTTCAATGCATTGGAACGTTCAAGCATTGTGAACTCTGACCTGCGATCGAGACTAATCGAAGATCAAAACATGACCCCTCTGTACAGAAATTTAAAATATGGACCAATCACTCACTTTTTTAATGTCTAATTATCTTGTTTAATCCCGCCTCTTAACGCAGGGCCGTACGACAGAATTTCACAAGCTCAAACTCTAGTGTGAACACAGCTTGAGTCTTGTTTGCCTGTAGTAAGCATTTTGAAACATTTCTCCGTTTAGTCTGACCGTTGTTTTGACCCCTTATCTGTTTGTTTTGCCACCCGCCACAACCTTTTGGCTGTTACATCGACAATGCTTTTTGGATTATCTGCATACTATTTAATAAATCTGCATTTGGATCCTCACCTCTGTTGCCACTCAGAATCATTACACATACTGAAATAAACCTGTCAGCAACATACTGTTATCATTCACTTCTGTAGTATTTTGCAAAACAGCTAATAAAATATTATGTACTATCACCATGGCAGAGAGAAAATGAAGCAGTTACTTTAGAAATAAATTAGAAAGTTATTAGAAATTATTTATTAAAACTATGAGTTATTGTCTGTGGTGGCACCGTGGCACAGTGGTTCAAGCCTTGGCTTGGTCAGTTGCCATTTCTGTGTGGAGTTTGTATGTTCTCCCAATGTTCGCGTGGGTTTCCTCTGGGTGCTTTGGTTTCCCCCACAAGTCCAAAGACATGCGCTATAGGTGAATTTGAATAAACTAAATTGGCTGTAGTGTATGTGTGTGTGTGTGTGAATGAAAGTGTGTGGGTGTTTCCCAGTGATGGGTTGCAGCTGGAAGGGCATTCGTTGCATAAAACATATGCTGGATAAGTTGTCGGTTCATTCCAGAGTGGCAACCCCTGATTAATAGAGGGACTAAACCAAAAAGAAAATGAAGTTATGAGTTATTTTCGGCAAAAACTATAAATGACAATATAAAATTTAGACCTTTTATATAAAAAAAACATTTTGCTCTAATTTATACCTTATTTTTTCTCTTAACGCACACACACACGCACACACAAACACACATTTGTTTTATACCTTTAACATTTCCCCAAAAGTTATAATTTACTATACATTTATTATTATTTATCTACAAATTTTTTTATTTGATTTCATGCAAGATGTTTACTCTAAATTGAATGTAAATTAGTTAATATTTCCCTGACATTTACTGCAGTGCCATCCTTGTACCAGGGCTCATAGCCCTAATTAAATTCACATCTCATAAACTCTGGAAATTAAAATTCTGTCAGGCCTTAAACGCTCTTCATTTCCAGGGCTGACAAGTGTTGTGCCTCCGTCCAAATCCTCCTGCCAGTCACGTCTGCCTCTGGGCTTTGAGTGCGTCTCGGTCTGGCCACTTCATCATACAAACACGCGCACACACACACACACCGGCTAATCTCTGAGCTCTTCAAATAATATCATCCTCATAAGCCACTGACAAGTCTGCTCACAACGTGAAGAAACCACTCTGACAGAGCCAAACAATAAACACAGACTGACAAAAAAACATGTTTTTTTTTTCTCTTCAAATCCTATAACAAGTAATAATAAAAGTATTGTTACAGACAATTAAATGCATGTAGTATATTAAATTGTGTGAAGTTTTGTTATGTTCTTGCTGCTTTAAATTAAGTGGAATCAAATTAACTTTTCTTGTCATCTCAACCCACATCAGTCAAACTGACTAAAATATTAAGTTAAAGTTTGTATAGCTTAAAGTTTAGTTGAAAACTGATTAACTTTTTTAAAATAAGCTAAAGCAACAAAAAATTGTCTTGACTTTTTGTTAATATTTTTTTACAGTGTATACATACGCATTCTAACATATTTTTTCTGCATCAGGAATGAAAATTAACCCCAAGAAAACTAACTTTCTAAAATGGTTGACACTCAGACTAGAGGTCTGTGCAGGACTAATCTCGTGAGGTTTTATTCCACATCCGACCAATCCCGCTGTATATTCAGCCTTTGTTGACCCACTGCCTGCTTAGAATAATTTTCTACCCGACTGTTCCCGCTAAATTTGACAATCTCACTTTAAATTGCTATCAGAAAAGGTGTGCTCAGGTGTGTTAATAATGTACCATATACTCTCTGTGATTCTACATTGTTATTCCAAAATAGACAGAGTCACTAACATTTGCACTTCGTTATTCAAAAGGATACTTTGTATTCCGTGAACAAACATGTCCGTCCCAAATGCCTTGGCAGCTTGAGAATGAAGACACAGACTGAATCCAGACCCACACCAGCAACTGTTGCACCCGATTTTATAACCTCTATAACTCCATTCATTTGCTTCTAAAAGACTATGGAATGAGCTTAAAATAATCTTAATCTAACAGTAAGAATGATATAGTATATTCAGTTTTTCATTTGGTAGTATTGCAGGACGATGATTATTAAATTTAATAGAGCGGATCTTGGCAGAGTGGAATGTTTTCGGAAAGTTACTTCTGTACAGTATGTAGTGTTCTGGCTGGTTCTGTATAGTTGCTTACTGTCAAAATATTTAAGGGATAGTTCACCTAAAATAAAAAAAACCTGGAAAAAAATAGATAAAATTGCTTATTTCTCTTTATTTGAACAGTCGTTGAAACATTTGGGGTAATATACTGTAAGTACACAAGTCAGCAAAATATATAACGCTATTCTACTGGTTTTCATATACATTTTCGTTTATATTTTGCCTTTAAACTGCAAATATTTCGATACATTACAGTCAGTATTTTTTTGAAGGCTAATAGACATCCAGTAGCTCTAAACAGCCTGCAGTGTAAACAAAAATCTGTTAATTTCTGTATTTTGGGATTTACAAGTGTGTTACGTTTATTACCGGTTTGTATTATTGCAATATGAGACCCTGATCTCTGCATCTGTCGACTTTTGATGTTGAAAATTCAATTTTACAGTTTAACAAAGTGATTTTTATTGACATTTTAGTAGTTTAAAATAATATGTATAAGAAATAATATAGAGAAATAAGTCTGTAAAATAACAGAAAATGTACTGGCAGTTTTTTTAGCGTAGTATACAACACCAACCCGGCAATATATCATTTTAAACTAGGGCTGGGCGATACAGCAAAAACAAAATGATCACAATATAATTTAATGTAATTTGGTATCAATAATTATTTAATAATTTTTAACAATCCATTTAACAATATGAGGAAGCACTTTATTTTTATTTATCTACATTACTAAGGCAAATAGTTTTAATAGTCAAAAAAAAAAAATATATATATATATATGTATATATCTTACTGTATGTATTATAATAGTGTTAAAGAGACTCTTAAACTTGATAAATACAATGTTACAAAGTGCAATGGTAAAGTGTAAACACTGAACAATCAAAGCAAATTTTAAGGTAGGTCAACATCTGTAAGGTGTAAATATTAATAATACAGTAAACCTTAAACTCTGTCAACAAAGGAACCAACCATCATTATTCAAATACATACTGCAACATTACGAATTGTAGAGTTGAATAACTACATTACTTAAAAACCCCTTTCAGATGTGATGCTAGTGGCTGGGATGCACAAGAAAAGAAACCAAAAAGCCACTCTGGCAACCTGATTCATACTTTTTTTTTTTTTTTTTTTTTTTTTTTTTAAATCTCCTCACTGCTGCTTGTCACGGCACTCATTTTCACATGTGTTATTCAAGCCTGATCTCACGAGAAAACATAAGTATTTTACAATTTGTCAGTTTAATGTATGAAAGAGTTCAGTTGTATGAAATTGTACGATTTCAAAAAGGAGGCATGGCACCTAACCCCACCTCTAAACCCAACCGTCATTGGGGGATGAGCAAATTGTACTAAATTGTACGAATTAGCCACTAAATCAAAAAGTTACGAATTGCTGTGAGATTGTGTTGGTTATTCTGACATGAGGTGATGATGATGCATGGGTTTCTGAAAATGAAAACGCACTGCAGTGTTTGGGTGCGCTGTGTTTATCTGAGGTAGTTAGTCTACCATTATTAATGAAGTGTGTATATTTCATACAAAGTATGAAGCAGATTGGTTTGTTCCACTTACATGAATAACGGTGCGCACATGGCATTTTGGAAAGATGTTAACTAGGTGTAAATTGCCTGGAAAATGCGAGTGTTTCCACTTGCACACCATCATTCGATATTTGCCCCAAATTGCACACCTCAATTGGAAATAACAAACTTACAACCCAAGCTTTTTGCCATTCCTTCCTTTTTCAGCAAAGTCATTTTAATAAAACTATATTGCTTCATAACAAAACTACATCCCAAATGATGTTCAGTCAATGAATACCAACACTGTTTTTACCACCCAGCCTGATTTTAAACTATTTTATGGAAGATAGATCTCGATCCCATAATGCAATTCAAAAGCATAAATAAATGGGTGAAAATAAATACGTGAATCACAGAATACACACAACTGCTAATTTACGGATATTTTTACAGTGTATGATCAGAACTTTTAAGCAAAAATACTGGTCCTGCATCATCTTAGCAGCTTCATTTCAGATAGAAGTGAAACAAAAGCAAATTGTCTGTGACTAAAAGTTAAATACATGCCTGAGAGAAGTGAGTGAAGCTGCAAGAAGGAAGCAATTTCCAATTACATAATAATTCGCAGATAAAGCGTGTTCCCTGTTAAGCACGGCTTACACAACTTCAAATAGACTGTAGTCCTTTCTCATTTGAAAATGTACAATACTTTAGATAGCAACTGATCTGGAAATTCATAGAGTTTCCATTAATTTCTTTCTGCCCTGCAGCACGCTCATTACACTCATAAATAGTGTAAATCTCATTTAAAGCATGACTGCTGTAGGTGCACCTATCCATGCATATAATTCCCAGGCGTACTCGGATGAACAGTGTCGCCCACATCTCCCTGTCTGGCACAGCGCGGAAAATGTGTATGCAAGCTCTGCTTAAATAGGAGCAAACAGAGACCGCATTTACATTTCAATTTGGCAGCGGGACACGGCAAGTTTTTGCAATCTCTCTCTCTTTCTCTTCCTGCAGGGTTCAAGAGAATTGTAGATTGATTCAATGCTTCCTCTGTCGGAGAAAAAAAAACATTGAATCTCCTACGCTACAAAAAAGGTAATCTAGAAATAAGGTCATGGTCGATTGGACATCACCTTAACGCATAACAAGGGAGCAAAGCAGCAAATGCCAGAAATGATGTAGTTCAGAGATTAAAATAGGGCTGTTGTTAAAGTATGAAACAAAATGATATGCCAGTTGGGTTAATTAAATCTAATATTGACTTTAAAGACAATGGCAAACAAGTAATACTCTAAGTCAGAATTATTATTCCTCCTGAATCATTAGCCCCCTGTATATTTTTCCCCTAATTTCTGTTTAATGGAAATAATATTTTTTTAAACACATCTCTAAACATAATAGTTTTAATAACTAATTTCTAATAACTGATTTGTTTTATCTTTGTCATGATGACGGTACATAATATTTGACTAGATATTTTTTTCAAGATAGTAGTACTCAGCTTAAATTTAAAGGTTTAAGTTAATTAAGCAGGTTAGGGTAATTAGGCAAATCGTTGTATAACGATGGTGTGTTCAGTAGACAATCAAAAAAATAATGCTGAAGAGGGCTAATAATATTGACCTTAAAATGGTATTTTTTATTCTAGCCGAAATATTTTTTCTCCAGAAGAAAAAATATAATCAGACATACTGTGAAAATTTCCTTGCGCTGTTAAACATCATTTGGAAAATATATATTAAAAAAAATAAATCACAGGAGGGCTAATCATTATGACTTCAACTGTGTGTATAAATATGTGTTTGTGTGTGTGTGTATGCATGTATGTGTATGTGTGTGTGTGTAAATTTGGGGTATGAAAGATTTCGAGCTTGACTGTATATAGTGTACTCTACACATTTTCTCTACACACTTTCTATTTTCTAGTAGTCCAGTCAGTTAAAGCAATTTATTTAAATAGCATTTTATACGATAGAGTTTCACAGGTTCTTCACATTAATAAAATAGAAAATCAGCAAAATCAGTGTGCCAATAAAAAGCCTCTTTTGAGTGGATTATTGATTATTATTACTGAGATTATTGGCAGGACCAAAATAAATCATTTATTTTTTTAATAAAATTTTATTTATTATCTTTTCAGATTTTTCCCCTTTATTGGATAGGAAAGTAAAGAGTATAGACAGGACCGCGAAGCAGGAATCAAACTTGGGTCGCCGTGAGCACCAGAGTGCATGTCAATGCACTCACCACTACACAGTGGTTATGTTACTACACATTATGTTACTACAAATTATGTCCGATTTCATGGCAATTAATGGTAAAATCTTAGAAGAGATCATGCAAATTATGAAAACATCCACCTGCAGTCTTGACACGCTCCCCACATCATTCTTCAAAACTGTGTCTACCTGTTTAGAAATTGATCTTCTAAAAGTGGTAAATGCTTCACTCCTCTCAGGGATTTTTCCTAACTCACTTAAAACTGCAGTTGTTAAACCCCTCTTGAAGAAGAGCAACCTGGATAACACCATATTGAGCAATTACAGGCCCATCTCAAATCTCCCTTTCATTGGCAAAATCATTGAAAAAGTTGTTTTTAACCAGGTTAACGAGTTCTTAAACTTCAAGGGGTGTTTGGACAATTATCAATCTGGTTTCAGACCACATCACAGTACAGAGAGTGCTCTTATAAAGATAATCAATGATACCCGCGTAAATACAGATTCAGGCAAACTAACAGTGCTGGTACTGCTCAATCTCAGTGCTGCATTTGACTCTGTCGATCACAGCATACTTCTGGATAGGCTGGAAAACTGGGTTGGGCTGTCTGGCGCGGTCCTCAAATGGTTCAGATCTTACCTTGAAGGAAGAGGTTACTATGTCAGTATAGGTGACCATAGGTCAAGGTGGACACCCATGACATGTGGAGTCCCACAAGGCTCGATTCTGGCACCTCTCCTGTTCAACCTTTATATGCTCCCTCTAAGCCAAATAATGAGAGAGAACCAAATCTCCTACCACAGCTATGCTGATGACACTCAGATCTACTTAGCCTTAATGCCTAATGTCTACAGTCCCATTGACACTTGATGAAATTAACAATTGCCAAAACTTTCTTCAGTTAAACAAAGAGAAAACTGAAGTGATTGCATTTGGGAAAAGAGATGAGATTCTCAAGGTGAATGCAAACCTTGGCTCTAAGGGTCAAACAGAATCTTGGTGTGACTCTAGAGTCAGATCTGAGTTTCAATAGTCATGTCAAAGCAGTCAGTAAATCAGCATACTATCATCTCTAAAACTTTGCAAGAATTAGATGCTTTGTTTCCTGTGAGGACTTAGAGAAACTTGTTCATGCTTTTATCAGCAGCAGGGTGGATTACTGTAACAGCCTCCTCACTGGCCTTCCCAAAAAGACAGTCAGACAGTTGCAGCTCATCCAGAACGCTGCGGCCAGGATTCTGACCAGAACCAGAAAATCAGAGCACATCACACCTGTCCTCAGGTCTTTAGGCTGGCTGCCAGTTACATTCAGAATAGAATTTAAAGTATTATTACTTGTCTATAAATCACTAAATGGCCTAGGAGCTCAATACATTACAGATATGCTCACTGAATACAAGCCTAACAGATCACGCAGATCTTTAGGATCAAATAAACTAGAAATTGCAAGAGTTCAGTCAAAGCAGGGTGAATCGGCATTCAGCTATTACGCCCCTCGCTGCTCAGCTTCCAGAAACAATCAGATGTGCTCCAACATTAGGCACATTCAAATCAAGACTGAAAACACATCAGTTTAGCTGTGCCTTTACTGAATGAGCCCTGTGCTACATCCAACAGTTCGCACTATTGTCTTTCTTTTCTTTTTTATTCTTTTATAACTTGCTTTAACACATTTTAATCTGTTTTTAATCATTTTATTGTTTGTTTTTTATTTTCTAATACTTGTCTTTTTTATTCGTGTTTATGTAAAGCACTTTGAATTGTCACTGTGTATGAAATGTGCTATATAAATAAACTTGCCTTGCCTTACACCAACGGCACCGACACCATTTCTTTTTTAAATTGCCCTTGCAATTGACTTTCTGGGTCGACAGCATTTATTCACTTCTAAACCGCAATAACTAGGGAGAAAAGGACAAGCATTGGGCTTTGTTACGTTATCTGCATTATCTGTTTTCTGTTTGTGCATACCTGTTATACATTCCACATGAGTTGTTTAGCCCAAAATATGAATAGACTAAAGGTGAGAGAGATCAACACACGGATAGAAAATAAAATAAGCCACATTTTCCTGCAGCCCAACCTACAGTAATAGGAACAAAGCATTATTTGACTGTTTCTCACACTGCAAAAAAAAAATGCATTCCCTACTTGAAGTTTTGTTTTTCTAAATATAAGTAAAAAGTTAGTGATTTTTTTTTTCTTAAAACAATCGAAAATAATCTTCCGGTGGGGTAAGTAAAGTAATCCTGCTTGCAGTTTGAAACACGTTTAAATTTACTTCCTCACAGCAAGAAGGTCGCTGGTTCGAGTCTTGGCTGGGCCAGTTGGCGTTTCTGTGTGGAGTTTGAATGTTCTCCTCCTGCTCACATGGGTTTTGTCAGGGTGCTCCAGTTTCCCCCACTGGCCAAAGACATGCGGTATAAGTCAATTGGATAAACTAAATTGGTTGTAGTGTGATGTGTGAATGTGAGAGTGTGCGGGTGTTTCCCATTACTGGGTTGCAGCTGGAACGGCATCCACTGCGTAAAACATATGCTGGAATAGTTGGCAGTTCATCCTGCTGTGGGGGACTGATAAATAAGGGACTAAGCCTAAATAAGGAAAATGAATGAAAAAAACTATATTTTTACTTGCCTAGAAAATGCTTTGATTTAAGATTTTTTGTTTCTAAAAAGATATTCTTGCAGCTAACACAAAGCTATCTTCTGGATTCAGATCATGTGTGTGTATATAGGCTAAAAGTTGTATAGACCTCTTTCATGATCCCTTGATGTCATTGTTTTAAGCTTGAAAGCTATTGTCTTTGGTTTATTTCCCTGTTTTTCTTCAAAACATCCACAAAAGTAAGGTATTCGGGTCTGGGATGACGTGAGGTAAAGTAAAGGATGTGTTATTCCTTGAAGTGCATTGATTCAGCTGTGGAGAACATCCCATTTTATCTCTCAGTTTGACACAATCAGAGCAATCGCCTTTAGGATTGAAGAGTCCCACATATGAATAAGCATCTCATTGTGCAGAAGGTGTTTGGTGTGCTATATTGAGAATGCAAAGTGCCTTTCAGGAGTGATGGGACACTTGGGGAGAGAAATGTTTGTGTACTTTATTTTATATTTGTAGTAAATGTCATAGCATATGTTTTCCAAGAAGCATAGAGTGTTTATAAGAAAGTGGCTGGTGCATATGGAGAGGAGAGAATGTGTTTTCTGCAGGTGGTTTATCAAGCCAGTTGGCGTTTCTATGTGGAGTTTGCATGTTCTCCCAGTGTTGGTGTGGGTTTTCTCTGGGTTCTCCGGTTTTCCCCATAGTCCAAAGACATGTGCTATAGATTAATTACAGAAACTAAGTTGGTAGTAGTGTACAGGTACATGTGTGTGAATTAGTGTGTATGGGTGTTTTACAGTATTGGGTTACGGCTGGAAGGGCATCCACTGCATAAAACATATGCTGGAATAGTTGGCAGTTCATTCCGCTGTGGCAACCCCTGATAAATAAGGGACTAAGCCAAAAGAAAATGAATGAATGAATGAATGAATGAAAGAATGAATAAATGAATGAATGATCTCTACTTCAGTACATTTTTGACGACATCTGCTGATTTTGCGCATCTTACCCCTGTCTCAACTAGCTGACATTGTTGTCCACATGGTATCCATGCTTTTCATCTATATTTAACACTGTCCTTAGGCTACAAGGACCATTTAAATCTTTTATGAATCAAGCACACAACCCGGTATTTTTTTTTGTTCAGTTTCCTTTCTCATTTCTCCTGCAGATTCTGTACTAGCCCGTTTCCTTGGGGCTTGTTTTTGTCTGGCATTAAACCGGCCATGCTGAGACCCTCCGCCAGCTTCCAGATTAGAAAATGAAAGACTGTAAGCCAAATCCGTTGCCAGGGAACTGCGTAAATCAACTTGTCATTGGCTAGGCAGAGATGATTCAAAGGTTTGCTGACCACTTGTTGTTCAGCGGGGGGAGGCTGTGCTCATATTTTTCTGCTAGACATTGATGCTGAATGTTCGGTTTTCAAGGCCTGCTTCAGAATAACCACAAATCGACCTAATAGCTTATAGAGAGCCTCTAATTAAAGAGCATTGCCAACTGCAATCTGTTTTTAAATAAGTTTACTGCACTTTCTGGGTCAGGGGTGCCGAGCGCTGCACCTGGAGATCTACTTACCTCAAGTTCAAACTCAAACACACCGACTAATTTAGGTCGAGTTGATTTTTAAAAATTGCAAACAGATGTATTGGAGAAGTTTATTTCACCCATCCTTCCAGTATCCTTCTGTGTTGGCATATTTTTGTAGGCCACCGAAAAGTCAGCAACATCTTGACAATAAGGTTTTTTTTTCCATTAGAAAGTAAGTTGTGAGTCCAACTAAAGATTTATGCATCAAACATTTTGTTTATTGTAATTTTCACAAATGAACACAATACCTTGTCCCTTACTACCTTTATCCCATTTAAAGATTTTTGAGAAGTCTCAAGGTGAGATGAGTAAAGGCTTAAAGAAATACAAGAGGCATTTATTGATGGGCATTCCCATGCAAAAGTCATACATTTTCATGAAAGATCTGGTTCCATTTATGTCAAAACTTGTACACCACCTGACAAAAGTCTTGTCGCCTATCCAAGTTATAGGAACAACAAATAACAACTTGACTTTTAGTTGATCATTTGGTATCATAATTGGCTTATATGAAAGGCAAAGGCCTTTAGATTACTCTTATTTTACCAAAATAAAATATCATCATGCCTTGATTTTTAATTATTTAATTAATGCTTAGACAAAAGTCTTGTCACTTAACAGAAATAATGTACAGTACAGAATATAAAGTCATAGTGCAGTGGAAAAGGAATTAATATTGTGTATGACTCCCATGACCTAGGGGGACTGCATCCATACATCTCTACAATGACTCATAACTTATTAATAAAGTCATCTGGAATGGCAAAGAAAGCATTCTTGGAGGACTCCCAGAGTTCATCAAGATTCTTTGGATTCATCTTCAATGCCTCCATCTTACCCCAGACATGCTCAATAATGTTTATTTCTGGTGACTGGGCTGACCAATCCTTTAGCACATTGACCTTCTTTGCTTTCAGGAACTCTGATGTGAAGGCTAAAGCATGAGAAGGAGCGCTATCCTGCTCAAGAATTTGCCCTCTCCTGTGGTTTATTCCTGACACATAGTTTTGTCACATCCTTCACTTTTGTTTTTTTACTAATAATGCACTTCATAAAAAAAGTTATATGTCTTAAATCTTTATTTTGTTTAGCCATAATACCCCTTCATCATGCTGTTGGTTATCAGTTTTATTCACTTAAAAGTTACATTTACATTTACATTTAGTCATTTAGCAGACGCTTTTTTCCAAAGTAAGAGCAGCAGTGAGTGCTATAGGCAAGTTTTAGGTGTGTAAAGTCTTAAGAAGCTAAGCATTAGTAATTTTTTTTTTTTTTTTTGAGAGAGAGAGAGAGTACAGTTAGTGGTATAGCCAGAGAGGCAGTTAAGATTAGGAGGGAAAGTGGAGACTAAACAGTTGCGTTTTTAGTCGTTTCTTGAAGACAGCAAGTGACTCTGCTGTTCTGATGTAGTTAGGGAGTTCATTCCACCAACTGGGCAGATTGAATGGGAGAGTTCAGGAAAGTGATTTCTTCCCTCTTAGGGATGGAACAACGAGGCGACGTTCATTCACAGAACACAAGTTTCTGGAGGGCACATACATCTGCAGAAGTGAGAGCAGATATGAAGGAGCAAAGCCAGAGGTCGCTTTGTAAGAAAACATCAGAGCTTTGAATTTGATGCGAGCAGCAACTGGCAGCCAGTGCAAACGGGTGAGTAGCGGAGTGACATGCTCTTTTGGGTTCATCCAAGACCACTCGTGCTGCTGAGTTCTGAAGCAGCTGAAGAGGTTTGATAGAATTAGCTGGAGTTCACAGACTTTAAAGTAAAGTACAGTGAAGTGTCCACACATCTATAACCCTGATGTTTTTTATGTTAAAATACTTGAAAACGCAGTCGTTTTTGTGTCCATGTAAATACCCCAAACCTTAAGTCCCTAAAATTAAATGATGTCATGCTGGTGCAAAGTACATGTTTAGGGGACTGTAGCTTAAAAACAAGCGCAAGCAAACATACACAGCAATAGCGGCGTGCATGGTAGTTAGTGCTTTATAAGCAAAGTGTTGATTTACTTCACATTACAACCAAAAGCGGAGACCCACACACAGCAAATTATACATAGACATGAGCGCCGAGTCACTGACATCACTTCATCACTTTCCTACAGGCAATGTTTAATAACAAGGTGACAGAACCATATATTGGCCTGGCATACATAATACTGTGTTTGGGTTGTTTTTGTGGCAGCACAGTGGCTAAGTGGTTAGCATAGTCACCTCACAGAAAGAAGGTTGGTGGTTCGAGTCCTGGCTAGACCAGGTGGCATTTCTGTGTGGAGTTTACATGTTCTCCCCATGTTCATATGGGTTTTTTTCTGGGTGTTTCTGTTTCCCTCACAGTCCAAAGACATATATAAGTCAATTGGGTGAGCTGAATTAGTTTTAGTGTGTAAATAGGAGGTTGTGTGGGTGTTTTCCAGCACTGGGGGTTCACAAGTTAGTGTACTTTTAATGCCGGGTTGTGGCTGGAAGGGCAGCTGACGGTAAAACATAACATGTTTATAAATAAAGCAGGCAAAAAGCCAAAGGAAAGTGAGTGAATGAGTAAACACGGATCATTTCGAAAATGACTTTTTCAAAATGCAAGGGAAAAGCTTTTGAGTATTTGGCAACATCGATGTTGTGTAGCCTGACTTCATTTTCATTCTCTTTGGTCAAACTTGCTATTTCTTTCCAACTGGCCCCAGATTTTTTCTAACTTGTCAGGTCACACGATAGTTGAGAACCTGTTGGCACTGACATCAAAGCGGGCTGTGTTCCTTTCCGGCCTAATCGCTTCAAATGGTTTACCCTGCAGAATGAGGAAGGAAGGGTGTAGGGGATCAAAAAACGTTTCCATCATATGTTTCACAAAGTAAAAAAAAAAAGATAGATAGATAGATAGATAGATAGATAGATAGATAGATAGATAGATAGATAGATAGGTGGATAGATAGGTGGATGGGTAGGTGGATGGATAGGTGGATAGATAGATAGATAGATAGATAGATAGATAGATAGATAGATAGATAGATAGATAGATAGATAGATAGATAGATAGATAGATAGATAGATAGATAGATCAATCGATCGATCGATCGATCGATCGATCGATCTCACTTGTACAATTAGAAACGTTAAGCCCTATGAAGTAGTTTTGAGCGCTTTGGCCAGAAAACAATCACAGCTGTCAGTTTCATGAGTGGTTCCAAATCAAAGTACACAGTGGAAGTGGATTTATCCTGTTTGGGATGCAGCACTAGTGTGGAACAGTATTTTAAAGGTGCAGTATGGAGCCTACATCTTTCTTTTTTCTTTAGCGCTTTCACAATGTAGATTGTGTCAAAGCAGCTTAACATACAAGCTCTAGTAGATTGAAACTGTGTCAGTCCAGTTCTCAGAGTTGAAGTTGAGTTTAGTTCAGTTAATTGAGATTCAATTTTTACTGCTGTAAGTCCAAACACTGAAGAGCAAATCCATCGATGCGCAGCTCCACAAGCCCCAAAACCAAGCAAGCCAGTGGCGAGAAACATACTTCATCAATTGACGAAAGTGTAGGTAAAAAAACCTTGAGAGAAACAAGGCTTAGTTGGGCATGACCATTTGTCCTCTGGCCAAACTTCTTGTGCAGACCTGCAGTCCAGGTACCGAAGGCTGGAAAATGCTGGATGTCATTGTGGAGAAACTGCAGGTGTGAGAAAGTCATCGGTGGGTGTTCAGGCTGGCTCACGAGATCAATGCGGTGACTCGTCTGTCACTGGGATGTTTCAGGAATCAGTCTAATGCTCTCCACTCCTCCATGACCACCACAGGAGCTGCTCAGGATATTGCCTGGTCCAGGATTATGGAAACCTCGGGATAATAAAAAACAGACTGCCATAAACGTAGATGGCGTTCAAATTATAATGTCTTTAGGGAAGTGTTCCCGGCTCTGGTTGTCTGACTTTTTTCAACAGCATAACAGTGTTCGCTTTCAATTTGTGTTTTAGGTGAGTAAGCAATAGCGAAACTGTTTTTTGTTCAAACCCTTCCTTCAATTTGTGTGACTGTTTCCTAAGGGAACTGGACTTGTTTTACTTGCCACGATTAAGCAATCAAATTATTTTTACATCTTATGACAGAGTGTGAAAATGACTCCCTAGCTGTGGTGAATTTTATACTGATGTGAAGACTGCAGGAATCAAAACAGACTCTGGCAGTGAGTGTTACAGGAGGGATGTAAATTGCCACGTCTAAATTTCAAAATGTCATTTTAACAACCTCCGTTTATGGAAATCAGCCCTATATCCACACGAAGGTTTTACCTTTTTGTCAAGAATGGAGGACAGAGTGTATGAGGTGCAGAGCAGAGGAACATTCCTGTTAATTATAGTCTGTCGCGGACAATATCTCACACATTGAAGTGACAGCCACACACAAGTTTTTGTCCCTGCAGACACATCCACATCTGTCGTTATGTAATGTTGTTGAAGATTTACATGCTGAAACACGCTAAAATCTTCATATTTATCAAGCTGATGTATCTGATTATTCATTTAGAGCTGGAAGGGAGTCATTTTACCTGTTGAAGCTGATGATTTCCAACTTATTAAATATTGATACTAGGTTTTCCAAACTCTTAAATACTCATGATAGCAATATAGTGGTTTTGTAAAACTTTAGTTCTGGTATGGGTGGCATGGTGGCTCAGTGGTTAGCACTGTCGCCTTGCAGCAAGAAATTTGCTGGTTCAAGTTTGCTGGGCCAGTTGGCATTTCTGTGTGGAGTTTGCATGTTCTCCATGTGTTCGTGTAGGCTTCCTCTGGCTGCTCTGGTTTCCCCCTCAGTCCAAAGACATGTGGTATACAGTAGGTGATTTGGGTAAACAAAATTGGCCATAGTGTATGGGTGTTTCCCAGTACTGGGTTGCAGCTGGAAGGGCATCCACTGTGTAAAACATATGCTGGAACAGTTGCCGGTGGCAACACCTGATAAATAAAGGGACTAAGCCGAAGGAAAATTAATAATGATAGTTCTGGTATGTACAGAAACATTGAATCCAGTCAGTTTGCATGCATAAATCAAGTTTTACAAAACAAATATTTTTACTCACACTTTTCTCTTTAAAGTACACATGAAATCACACAAGCAATATTGATTTTGTTAGCTCACATTGCTAGTTTTGTGGTGAAAAATTAATCTGTGCACGTCATTAAGAAAAAAAATGTTTACCCTTCTAATCTAAATCAGAAATCTGAAAATGCACTCTGTTTGTTTTCAGTTAAAATCTCAGATTACGTCTGTCTAAGGTATTGGGCGTGGCCAACATACTTAGCCACGCCCCTTCAACTGTCAATTTTGACTACAAACAGAAATGGTGAGGAGGAGGATGAGTCTGTTAGGTTGTAATAATTTTCCCTTTTCCGATCTTTCTGAATGAAATACCTAATTTACTACACCCAATCAGCTCGCAGTTGAAAAAACAAGCCACGCCCACTGTTTTCTCATTAAATATTCTGTTTCCCTAGGAATTGCATCACAATACGAGAAAAAAAGTTGCAGCTTCCATTTCATGCAGACTTCCATATTTAAAAATATTTTTTTGCTGCAAAGAATAACAAATGGTAAACAATACAAGGATCAAAAACACAGCAGAACAAACAAGGGGAAAATGCTTTGAAATGCTTCACGGGGAAAACGAGACTCAGCAATGTGTCTGAGAATGAGAACAGTATGCTGTATATAGTCCAAATAACCAGTCTACATGAGCTTCAGATGTATGTGTGTGCAATCATTGGTAATCCAGAACTGGTGTGTGTGTGAGGTGCATGACGGGAGTTGTAGTTCATTTTAGTGGCAGAGTTGCCTACGTTACTCCCAATCAGTTTGCAGTCATTTGCAGTACAAAAAAACAAGACACGCCCACTGTTTTCTCATGTAACAGTTCTTCTCAGTTTCTCACTGTTTTCTCTGTTATAATTGACTTACCTTTTAATATGCTTTGGTGCGATTATCAGCTGCTATTAAAAAAAAAACACGGCTGAATGTGTTGAATGAGAAGCTGTAATGTAGTCGTGGCGGGATCAATTTTGGCGTGGCGCTGCGCAATGGAAGAATGAATGTAGCGGAAACCATGCAATGATATTTTATTGTTTTTAGGTTAGGTTAGAAAATAATCAAAATGCAACATCTATTCGACGCTGGACATTGATGTCAGCCTGACGTTGGGTTCTGACCTCAACCAGACTTCTATTTGCAAGCAAAATGCAACGTCCCACGACGTTGGGGTACAACGTCAATCTGATGTCATGTTGACGTCCTGTGCCTGCTGGCCTAATCATCAGTTTCAGATAAATAAAATGACACAGTTTTTGCAAATAAAAAGGGTTATTAAATCGAAAATAGAGTTTTCAAACTGCAGAATATTATTCGTAGCAATTTAGATTGAGATTCATAGTTCATTTTAAAATCTTGTGTAATTTTAAAAAGCTTGAATGATCTAAAACGATACTGAAAAGTGATGTGTATAATCTTTTTATTTGCAGGATTTTCATAAAATATATATTTGTTAATATTTTCATATTTTGGAACAAAAAATTTGAAAAAGGGGCCTCACAGCAAGAAGGTTGCTGGTTCGAGTCCCAGCTGGGACAGTTGGCATTACTCTGTGGAGTTTGTATGTTCTCCCCATGTTGGCGTGGGCTTTCTCTGGGTGCTCCGGTTTCCCCCACAGTCCAAAGTCATGCGCTATAGGTGAATTGAATAAACTAAAATTGGTCGTAGTGTATGTGTGTGAATGCAAGAATGTATGGGTGTTTCCCAGTGCTGGGTTGCAGCTGGAAGGGCATCCGCTGTGTAGCACATATGCTGGATAACTTGGCGGTTCATTCCACTGTTGCGACCCCTGATTAATAAGGGACTACGCAGAAGGAAAATAAATGAATGAATGAAAATTTTGAAAAACCTAATTCTAAACAGAACTGACAATTAATCACATATATATATATATATAGTTTACTCTAGTTTGAACTGATAAAATACCCAATTCAGAAGGCATTGTGTCTCTTTCAGCTAATTAAAAATGAAATCGTATCAGATCTGTCAGTGACCCTATAAACATAACTAAAAATCTAAACCCATCATATGCAATTGGCACACAACTCCTCTAATCAATTCAATGGACTGCTTTCAGGATTATGAATGGATCACTGGCCAACAGAACCATTTAATCTTTTATTCATCAATGTTTGTTGAACCCCTCACTTAATCATTATACGACACCACATTGTTAAGACTCTCTTACATGCTTTCCAGAGCTTATCTGAACATTGGTTTAGCTCAGGAGACTAATTGGAGTTCTTAGTTATGGCTCATTTGAGCATCAACTTTGTTTGTCCTGGGATACCTTTGAGACTAATGAAGCAAAGAGTTTGGGTTTATATGGTGCAGTACATGGAGGGCCACAATTTAGCATACTTTAAAGGGCACCTATGGTAAAAATCTACTTTTCAAGCTGTTTGGACAGACATATGTGCAGGTGTGGTGTATAGACCGTCATATTGGGGTGATATAAACACACCCAGTCCTTTTTTTTCAATTTAGCAACATAAAAACGGTGGACCAATTAGAGCGGTTTTCAGATCGACCGCAACTTTACGTAGGAGTGCGGTCCCCCCCCGCCCACTGAATTGATTGACAGCTGCATGTATTAACATGTCCCGGTAGTCACGTGTATAATCATATCAACAAGACCAGACGTGCGCAAAGCAACCAGGAATAAAAGGTCTGTTCAGTTCGCTAGGATCATCAATCATCATCAAACGTGATCCAGAGTGAGTTTCACAAGTTTAAAATGTTTTAAAACAGAGCATGTGTGGAATGAATTACAGCGATTTACTTCAGCTTTACTTCATCAGCACAGCCGCGTGTCAGAACAATTATAAAGGAAGACGATTCAATCCCGGTTTGTGGACGTTAAATCAGGTTTATTTTGTACATTAATATAACAGATATCCATACAGCAGTGGAGATTAACCTGTATCATGTCACATTTGCCTGCAAAAAGAGCGCAAAGCTAAATGGGCGCTCTGTTTGTGTGTGTGTGTGTGTGTGTGTGTGTGTGTGTGTGTGTGTGTGTGTCTGTGTGTGTGTGTGTGTGTCTGTGTGTGTGTCTACTGCAGTGTGTGTGCGCGTGTAACTTTGTGTGACTCTGCGATGCAAAAGCACAATAAATACTCATTGGTAAAGTTCTTACTGTAGTATTTCTCAGAAACGCTACGTGAGATCTGCTTCCTTTGTCTGTCTGTTGTCTGATGCAGCCGAGGAAGGAAATTAAGGCACGCAGAAAGGCACGTAGAAACGGTGGGCGGGGAGGACTAACCTTAAAGGAGCAGTACACCAAAACCACCACCCAGTGAAAAAATGTATAAATAGGAATTTAATAAAAGGTATAATAAAAAATCTGATGGGTGTTTTGAGCTGAAACTTTACAGAAACATTCTGGAGACGCAAAACACTTATATTAAATCTGAAAAAAGGGCTAACCTAGGTGCCCTTTAACATCCATCCATTCCCTTTAACAACTCAACCATTCCCACATTTAATAGACTGTAGACAATTAAAGCCAGAACAAATGTGAAATCTCTAAATTTTGAATGGTATTGTAACTTGATATAAATAAAAAAAAATTTAAAATTTATTACAATTTGTACACCAATTTATTACACCATTTATTACACATTTGTACAATTTTTTTTTTTTTTTTACATTTTCAACTTTTCTTGCATAGTCAGATTTGCACGAGTTCCACAAAATAGAGAAATGCATTGTAAAACACTGTTGTCAAGGTGCTCTTTTTTTCTTACATGGGCTTTTGAAAACACTATTGGTTGGGTTTAGGGAAGGGTTTAGGTCAGTGGTTCAGTTTTCAGGTGATCTGTATGAAAATCTCTGCCTTGTGGACGTGTACAAGATGGACATGAATCTGAAACGTACAACAAAACATAGATTTTATTGTTTTGGCAACACTCCTATGTTTCGTTTGATTTGGTCATTTAAATTACATTCTAAATTTCTATATTCATTGTTTAATATCATTGTTTAATAAATTGTTATTTTGGTTTCACAAATCCATTTGTTGTGATTTATCTTATTTTCAACTAGCACCAGTAGAAACTCACTTAATGTTACATCTCATCCAATAAAACAGTGTAAACTTGTAACATAGCCCATTCCTCTTTCATTTTCTACTTTGAAGAAGAGAGAGGAGAACAAAGCATCGCTGCTTGAATTGACTTCAAAATGTTTAGCATTTTTCAGGATGGATTATATAACACGCATCGGATTCAGAGTGCAAGGTTTGTGTACATTAATTTTTTCAGAAATAAATATGTAAAAAAAAAACGCATATGAAAATTTCGGACTTCATTGTGCATAGACCTTAAGAGACGTGATTTTTCCTTCTCGTGGAGGAATTAGGCCCACACGGAATGTGCACGCACAGAAATCTGCAGATTTATGCAGATATTTAGCCCATCGAGTATTTATTTACTTGTGTAAATGTTTGTACATTTATATTTATTCAGTATTTAAATACATTTCAGTTATATTATTGTGTAGTTGTAATTGGTTTTATCACAAATATTAACATTAATATTTTTGGTATTGATATTAAAATTGATGTTTAAGCCTCACGTGGGGGCACAGATTAATGTAGTGATAACTGGTTTTATTAAATATTCAAATCAATATTTTGGTATTGATATTAATATTGATATTTTAGTGTCACGCCGGGGCACAGATTAATGTACTCATAACTGGTTTTATTAAATATTCAAATCAATATTTTGGTGTTGACATTATTAGTGATATTTAGCCTCACGCGGGGGCACAGATTAATGTAGTGATAATTGGATTCATCAAGTATTAAAATCTATGTTTTGGTATTGATAGTAATATTGATATTTTAGCCTTGCACGAGGGCACATATTAATGTAGAAATAACAGATAAATAACTCCTTTTAAACCGGGCACCAGACAGCTTCGACTGTCAAAATAATTAACAATCAAATATTGTTAATTGAAATATACAAATATAAAGGAGTTTTTTATCTGGCCAAATCTGAAGATCTAATCTAATGAGATCGTCTGATTTGTAGAGCCTTTTACTGTATTATCAACACAAGGAAGACACCATTGTAATAAATGTATATTTGTTAGCAAAATAAACAAGGGTAACTAAAATTACTAAATGTACAATAAATGAAGTGCATAGGCAAGTTATGAAGGTTATTAAGTTAAGGGATGGTAAATCTTATTCTAAAATAACAAAGAACTGAGGAAGTTTTTGTTATTAATAAATATCAGTTATAAACATCTAATTAATTAGACTATGCCAAGGTCTGGTTGGAAAGTGGTATATTTACGTTTCTGCCGTTGATGCAGTGGTTGGAAGAAGTCGAATCTTGCAGGTCTTGAAGCATGGAACAAGCAGGCTTAGCTCCCTTGAGCTTTGAGAAGAAGAAATCTGTAGATTCTGGAACACACAGAAGTGGAGATTTCTGGAGGCGGTGGTTCTTTCTGCCATTGATGCAATGGTTGGAAGAAGTTGGATCTTCTTGCAGGTCTTGAAGCATGGAACAAGCAGACTTATTTCTCTTGAGCTTTGAAAAGAAGAAATCTGTAGACACGCAGAACTGAACATTGCTGGAGGTGGTGGTTCTGATGTCGGGGACACACCGACGTCTTTATCCTTGAAGGTAGAGTTCCTGGAAATCTGGCACATGCAGATTTCTGGAGATGGAAGTCTTGAAGCTTTGATTTCAGACACCTTGGAAAAAGCACTGTGAATCCAATCACCATGAAAAGTCTTGCTGGAACACGCAGCAAAGTTCTGAAGTCTTTGAGCTATTCGGATAACCTTGTGTATCAGGCCTTTCTTCACTTCTCTTCCTGTTTCCTCTCCCCTTCCTCTTTTCCATGTATCACTTCCATGTACCACGTCTTTGAGAGAATGTTTTTAATCCTTTCTCTGAAATGCGGGATTGAAAAGATGTCGCCCTTCAAATCCAACATTGTGATTGAATGATCCTGAGTTGGTCACTGGAAGGTGTCATCCATTTTGTGACCGGCATTTGCATAGTCATAGTCCACAGTTAAACTGTTATTATATTTAAGAGTCTTAAATATTTTTCTATGCATAATTCACTTTCCAACCACATATAGTTTACACAAGGCATTATTTCCAATATATAGAGTCTAACCATCACTATGTAATGTTGATCTTTACCCAGGTATTCATATATAAACCTTAATAAGCAAAGTTTCATACAGTGGAGTATTTCAGACAGTGCATATTAAATATATACATGATTATTTGAATCTACAGGCATTTGAAGTGAAATATTCCATTTTGTGTCTCTTTTGTGAGGTATTGTGATCCATGTGTCTCTCTGTTTTCTGAGACGATGTAGAATGTTGATTGGATCAAGAAGCCATTTTGCAAGTTCTGGACTCTTAACACCTCTGTCGTTCAGATCAACAAAGGACAGATGGTCACTGTCTCGATTGACACTTTTCTGATAAGCTTAACAAAAGGCATTTGTTTATGTTGGAAATTATTTTCCACAAGTTCCTGGCTTTACCGCTGATCACCACAATTGACTAATATGAAAATGTTCAGATGATTTATTTACAATACAGTTTGTAAAGTAAAATTTTCTCTGTTTTAGTAGATACATTATATGAGAGACTTGCTTTGTTTACCAATTAGGTGGATCTAATTGGATTTGCATTGTAAACATTAAATAAAAGTTTAAAAAATATATATTTTTTTGTTTCATGTATTAAGTTTTTAGTTATGATAAATCATTCCGCATAAAATCTGCAGATTTTTGACAAAATTCTGCACAGAAATAGTAAAAAATGTCCCCAGATTCTGTCTGGCCCTACTCATTACTCACTGTGTATACAGATTCTTAGCTGTCAGACAGATAGTCAGTCATTTCTGCCCCACAGACTCCCTCAGGCTTACAGATCATTTCTTCCTTGTTTTAGGAAAGACTCCGACAACCTTCTGTTTTCCATCACTCTTGAACACTATCGATTTGTCCATCTCTCTTCGGCCTCATCCCTGCACACGTGTGTTTGCAGCATATACTATGGCTGAAACCCATTTCACCTCTGATTCCAGACCACTTGGCTTTTCTGTCCGGTAAGTGGCCACCGAGGGGAATTGCTCTGCTCTCTTTCATTATATTGTAAGGCTCAGAAATGCTCACCTAGTGAACTGTCATTCCTGACCTTGAAATTAGTCTGGAGTATAAAAGTTTGTGGAGTTCTTGAAGCATATGAACTATTTACTAGGGAAAAATGTCCTTGTTGAAGCAGAACATTTTTAGAAAAGCATGTTGATGCAATATTTGTCCTTCATAGAATATCTTAGATATTCTTGAGATGTTGTTGTTGATTTTTAAATTTGCGATACCATCTAGAACAGGGGTTTTCAAACTGCTCACTAGAGTAAATTGATAATGATTTTTATGCGTTCACAAGAGGGAATAATATTATAAATGTTAGCTCCACAGCTAATTATCAGGAACTTGCAGAGTTTGTGCGTTCCAGTAAAATATATACAAATAAAATGGACCGGGTGCTTTTTAAAACGAATGACAGTGAATGAATGAAAGTCAAACCGGTGAACCATCTGACAAAAAAGTGCCCTTCTGAATCAAATCAGCAGGATACCCATCTGGATCTTTCACTTACGTTGAAGACACTACTGATTACGTTTACATGGACATCAATAATAGTTATTTGCCTTAATCTGAATAAGACAATAATATAATTACATGAAGTGCTTTTTGAATGTTGCGTTATCAGGCTGTTCACGTCTGCAAAGTCTCATGTAATTCTGGGTGTTTCATCTTAAACTTTCTTAACTTTAACTGCAGTTCGGCAGTTTAACTTTCACTCATGAACATTTTATTCATGCCCCCGTGACAAACTAGGGTATTTGACGCAAATAGGAAGGACTGGTGGAAGAGTGTTGCTTTTATTGATACCGCACGTTGAATGGAAAGAAAAAAAAACTTTCGCATTTTCCGTGTGTCCTAAAAGTTTGAAAACGCCTGATTTAGAACACCCTAGAAACAGCCTAGCGACCAACCAGACCAATAGCAGTCATGGTTCCCACCAGTCCTGGAAAATCTGAAAAATTACTGACTAATTTTGTTCACATGGGGAAAAAAAGAGAAAAAGCCTACATTGTTTCAGAAGAAATATAGTGTTGTGCTGGAAAATTATTATTCTTATATTTTTATTTTTATTAAGAAGATGGTTTACATATGGTCTGAAACTGTGCTTATATTACTTAGGATCTGTGTTCTATATTAGTGGTTCCCAAAGTGGTGGTTGGGACAATGAGGGGGGTCGCTTGGAGATTTTCAAAAATATTATTTAATAGTTTAAAAAAACATGCATGTATAAAAAACATGCAACTAAAAAGCCATCAGCCTTTCGATATTTAACATTTTTATTTATTCATTTATTTATTTAGTTTACATTTTTTTGATTAATTTATTTATTTTCCATTGGATTGCGACCCTTGATGTGATTACATTAGAATAGCGGCAGATTGATTTTAAGGCACAATGTTAAACTTTGACACCTTATAGCAATCACATTTATTAAAAATAAAGTCCATGACAGAAAATGGAGGATGATCTCCAAGTGCCAGTATCCAAAATGAAACCAAATATAGACTTGTGCAGTAAACATTGTGTCCATCAGTCTCATTATATGAGAGGTTAATATTAAATTAAACATATGAGTATAATGCTTTTATCAGATTTTTGTGTTGTTAACATGTGTTTATATAGGCCTGTGGTGTGTGCACTGTTGTGTGCAACAATACATTTACATTAAAAAAACATTGAAATGAAAGGATATATTTAATGTTATACAATAGCTTTCATCAGTTATCCATCTATCCACTAGTCTTCCCATTTAAGCTTTTGAGCTGCTATGTTTAAATGCTTCTAAAAAGTACCATTTCTAAAATGATACATTTTTGTCAAGCCTAGAATTTGAAGGTAAACTCAGCAGATGTATGACATCCTTTACATTCAGCCTCCTTTTATTGGAGATGTATCGGATGCATATTGTTTCATTTTTGTCTGCAGATTGCCAGAAATTGCTGACTGGGACCTTTTTACCTGACTGGGAAACAATTTACCCCTTTTTGCCAAGTGTATGGACCTGTCTAATCATATAATTGGCCAAAGCAGATTGTCTCAGCAATAACTGCAGTGAAAAATGAGCGTTGACGTCAGCAAACAGAAAATACCGGTTGCCACAGCACCTTTATGGATTCTGGTGAAATACAGGATACATGGTTATTTCAGCTCTGCGCTGTAATGAAGCTATAAAAACTGGAAATAAATATCTCCTGCAATTTTGCACAGCAGCTAAACTGCAGCTCTGGATTTCAATATTCCTTTTTATATGAGATTTAAAACATTCAGATTTTTTAAGTCTATTTAGAAATGTTTAAAAAGACTTTTACGGCTTTCAGTTACACTGTATTGCATATTTCATGCAAAGAAATTTAGTATTTATTTAATAAATGTAAAGGAAGCAGTATTTACAGTTTTTCCCAATCGCTTTTGAGCATTTCTCACAACACTATTTACATTTGCACAACAGTTCATGCATTTCTCAAAACAATTAGTCATTTGTGCACATCATAGTAGCAGTTTCTCATTCCTTCCAACACATTGCAACTGGTCTTGGACATGCATCAATTTTGCTTATGTCAGGCCAGTCAAAATTAAACTTGAGAATGCTGAATAGTCACTCCATGTTAAACTAATAGTCCTCATTTCATTACTTGTGTCATTACATACAAAAATGTTGTAAATATAATTTAAAAAATGTAAAAAAAATATTTTTCCCCCTAAAACTAACTTCTAAAATGAACAATTTCATTAATGATTTACAGAACTATGTATGTTGTAGGTTCAGTTTTAATATGTACTGCAATATTGTTTGCAGTTGTGCACAGCTCTACCCAAAGGAAGTTTATGTTTGTTGTGAATAAGGGTGTATTTATTCTTTTGCACAATGCTGTGAATAAATTAGAATTGTAAAGAGCATATGCAGTAAAAATGTGAAACATACATATGCAGTGTCTTGTAATCAGATACCTCACTAAATGTGAGTGATGATTAACTTTAGTTTTCAAATGGCTGTGCAAACAGTATATAGTGCTGTCTTGAGCATTTTGAGGAAGTGTAAATGTTTCCAATGCAAAAAAGTCAGATTTTGGTGACAGAGTACACTGTCCTAATGAAAACAGGACAAAGCCATTTGACTCTCTTGTTCATAGACATTGGTGTCAGGACTTTTCATCTTGATGACACTGACACTTTCATTGACATCAATACTTGCTTTTGAGGAATGAGCTATCGCAAGTGACACGCTTTTGCAGGTTATCAACAGGGTTTTGCAGTTTGTACTAATTATTTTGAGAAATGCATTAACGGTTGTGCAAATGTAAATAGTGTTGTGAGAAATACGATTAAAAAGCGACTGAGAAAAACAAATCAATGTATGCTTCCTTCATAGTACTGTACAATGAAAAATATTAGTTAAAACCATCTTTATGAAGCTTTTACAAACATTGAATGTAAAAATGGCAATATAAAAATATATTTATACATTTTTTATGTTAGATGGAATTAATTAAACAATTATTTCAAACTTCTGAGTTATATATTTTAAATGATTGCATATTTATTTAGATATTTTTTAGATTATAGTTATAAATAAATTAGATGAAAATATCAAAAATATATGGAAAATATATGTTCATTTATTTTTTATTTATTTATCTATTTTTATTTATTTATGTATTTATTTATTTAATAATTTTTTTTTAGAAAATACAATATCCAAAAAGAAGCCAGGTTTATATTCATTTCTAGACAACACATTATCAATGAATTAACTTTAGAAGAGAAACAAAATCAACATTTGGTGGAATAATCCAGATTTTCAATAACAGCAGGTGAAATAAATTGCTATTTTGAATAAAACTGTTATTTTAGGAAACAAGCTCTCTTCATTTGTTCCATAGATGGATGGATGGATGGATGGATGGATGGATAGATAGATGGATAGAAAACCTAGATAGATAGAAAGATAGATGGATGGACGGATAGAGAGACGCACAGATAGATAGAAGCTAATTTGTGTCTTTCATTCCTTTTAAACCTGTTTAAACACATTTTAATCTTCTTTTATTCTTTGTTTTTATTTCTTATACTTCAATTTTCTTTCTTTTATTCTTGTGTAAGGCACTTTTGACAGTTTTTATTTACACTGAATTACCAGTGTGTACAGTATGAAATGTGCTTTATAAATAAACTTGCCTGACAGAGTAAATAAATTCTGATTAATCAGAACAGTGTTGTTCAATATGGAGGTGGGCAGCATAGTTTGATGAAGGCAACTCCTGTCAGAGAGAAAAGAGCCTTGTCTCTTCTGACAAAACTACTATGTTAGGAGTTTTGATTAAAGTGCTCTAGTTTCTCCAGCTCCTCTGAGACGTGCGCAGATAAATCAGCTCGGCCCCCTCCCCATGAAGCCGAGACAGGAACTGAGTGGGTGAACGGAGAAAATGGGACATCAGTTGGAAATCAGTAATGTTTCATGGCAATACACTGCCGAAATGACCTGGTGGAAGACTTAATGGCTCGTAATTAACATTCTCCATCCTGCCCCCTGCCTCACATCGCACTGTATTCTTAGGGTTTCATAACAAAAAGGTTGAGATGACGACGAATTCCACGTTGTTCCTCGTCTGCGTTTAAGTCTTAAGGACAAATGCATAAGTGCACTTAGAAGTCTTTAAAGAGAGATGCTGAAAAGCAGGTCACCGTCAATGTTTTTCGCCCACTCGCTCAAATCTCACCATAGGTTCCAGCTGACGCATTGCTTCAGCTTTGGAGTGCATGTGGTGCGTCTGGTCAGTTCAATGTTTGCTGAGCTGAACCGTTTTCTCTTTGTAAACAGCTGAGAAGGGCTTTTCATCAGAATTTTGAGCGTCAGTTACAATTGAAGTCAGAATTATGCAACCCAGGCTCATTATTGATACACACACCTGTATACATTTCTGGAGAGCGTAAAATACGTCCCAGGAGCTACGTTTTTTGCAGTTTTTGTGAATCCACCAGAGGCCGCTATGTTTGCTTTTTGAGATCTCAAATTTCTCTCGTGAGTGCCATTCGCACCTGCTGTTCTCACGTGAATCCACCAGAGAATCCCCACCCACCCCTTCCCTAAACCCAACTGATAGTATTTTCAAAAACAGCAATTGACCCACCCCCTGCCTTTTCTATACCCAACTAACAGTGTTTTCAAAAGCAATCCAGAAAGAGGAAAGCCCTCGCCGCCACCTTATTTTTACCACTTTTTCAGATCTTACCATGATATCACCGTTCTTTACTTGTTTATTTTATTTTTTAGCTTTTGTTTTTGTTTTACCTGCTTTCTGGAACCATTTTTAGCCAGACTTGAACCTTGTCGTCTTAGTGAACTCCTCTCTGCATCTCAAGTCCGCCGACAAACGCGGCGAGCTACTGAGCAAACTGGTAGCAGCAGTAAAGCCATCCACACGTAGGTAATCGGTCAGCTGGGGGCGTGAAAAGAAACAGAAGCTGTCGGTGGCGTCGTACCATCCTGTAGCGTTTATTTGAAAGACCTACGTAGCTCTGGCTGCATAATTTGCGCTCTCAAGAAATGTATACGGGGGTATGTTTTCACAATGAGCCTGTGTTGGAAGCTTTAACCCTCCTGAATTATTAGCCTCATTGTATATTTTCCACAATTTTCAACACATTTCTAAACATAATAGTTTTAATAACTCATTTCTAATAACGACTATTCTTTTATCTTTGCCATGACGACAGTAAATAATATTTGACCCCATATTTTTTTCAAGATACTACTGTTCAGCTTAAAGTGACATTTAAAGGCTTAACTAGGTTAACTAGGTAAGTTAGGGTAATTAGGCAAGTCATTGTATAACAATGGGTTGTTCTGTTGACAATTGCAAAAATATTGCTTAAGGGGCTAATAATTTTGACCTTAAAATGATAAAAAAAATAATAATAATAACTGCTTTTATTCTAGCCGAAATAAAGCAAATAAGACTTTCTCCAGAAGAAAACATATTATGGGAAATACTGTGAAGAATTCCTTGCTCTGTTAAACATTATTTGGGAAATATTTGAAAAATAAAAAGAAAAAAATCACATGAGTGCTTAATATTTTAACTTCAACTGTATATTGAATTCATAGCTGAAAATAGACTTTAAATGAGTCATATAATGCATGTACACCTTAAAATTATTACAATTTTGCTCAATAAGGCAAAATTTATGTGGTTAAAAATAAAACAGTATGTGCCCAGGACTACATTTTTGAGAACTGACAAATACACTTTTTAATATAATAATAATAATAATAATAATAATAATAATAATAATAATAATAATAATAAAACACGTTTTAATATAAAACATTATTATTATTTTTTTTATTAGGGGGACGCGGTGGCGCTGTGGGCAGCACAATCGTCTCACAACAAGAAGGTCGCTGGTTCGAGCCTCGGCTGTGTCAGTTGGTGTTTCTGTGTGGAGTTTGCATGTTCTCCGTGTTCACGTGGGTTTCCTCTGGGTGCTCCAGTTTCCCCTACAAGTCCAAAGACGTGGTATAGGTGAATTGGGTAAGCTAAAATTGTCTGTAGTGTATGAGTGTGAATGAGTGTGTGTGGATGTTTCCCAGTGATGGGTTGCAGCTGGAAGGGCATGTGTAAAACATATGCTGGATAAGTTGGCAGTTTATTCCACTGTGGTGACCCCAGATTAATAAACGCACTGAGCCAAAAAGAAAATGAATGAATGATAAAACAAAAAATATTTGTTCAGTTATTAATTGATCAAAGTGTGTTAAACCTATGACATTTAGACTTAAAAAAAAAACTTAATTTGCATATTATTTTAGGCTCAGTTTGTTTAACTAGACCATGTGCAATTTATTTGTGAATTTTAAACGAGACAAAAAAAGTTATTTGCACAGAATATAGTACATTTGAAAATATCAAGAACTGCGTTTTGCATGATACATACCTCTTTAAAGTCTGTGTTCAATCAAAATGTTTGTTGTTGTTTTTTTGCTAGGTTTTTTTTGTGTTATTCTTTAGGTGAACAATTAATCCACTGAAAAAAAACTATTTATTTTAGTAATCCTCAATCAAAATTTGACCATTGGTCCTTCTGTGTTGACATCAGTTCAACGCTTCAGCTACAATATTCGACAATAACCACGCTCATCTTACCATTAGCTTTCTATGAGGGAATGATGCGCAAAAAGAAAGCCCCGCCCCCTACTCAATATTCAGTTGGAAGTACATCAACATACACTCACCGGACACTTTTTTACAACCCAGGCTCATTCTGAAAACATAGTCCTAAGGACATTTCTGGAGACCGCGAAATACGTCCCGGGAGGTACGTATTTTTGCAGTTTTTGGTTTTCATGAATCCGCGAGAGGCCACTGTGTGCTCCTTTTTTTCTTCTCAGATGTCTCCCGCGAGTGCCGTTCGCGCCCATGCTGTTCTAGCGTAAACCCACCAGAGGCCGCTGTCGAACGACCGTCTGTCTGTCCGACTGGCTGAATGATTGACTGGGTGACCGGACAATCGGCCGGCCGACCCACACTCCTCCTTCCCTGAACCCAACCAATTTTACCAATTGACCCACCCGCCCTAAACCAACGATTTACAACCAACGATTTACAAAAGCCGTCCGGAAAAAGAAAAGTATTTCTTGGATTCTGTTTTAGTCTTACCTGATTTCTGGAACCGCTCTTCCCCGGACTCGAACCCGGTCTTCGTCGTCGTGGTCAGCTCCTCTCTGCATCTCAAGTCCGCCGACTTACAGGATGAGCTAACTGGACAAACTGGTTGGAGTGGGAAAGCCCTCCACATGAAGGTAAGCAGTCAGCCGGCAAGCGCTAAAAGGAACGGTGTCATACCGGCCCGCCGCGTTTGCTTAAAAAATGAAATGCAGCCATACGTACCTCCGGCTACATAATTCGCGGTCTCCAGCATGGATCCATCCTGCCTTGTATCAACGGTTCAGGTCAGTGGTGTTGGTGTAATGGTGTTAAGGATAAATTCTTGGCACAATTTGGTCCCATTAGTACCAATTGAGCATTGTGTCAATGCCACAGCCTGAGTATTGTTGCTGACGATGTCCATCCCTTTATGACCACATTGTACCCATCTTCTGATGGCTACTTCCAGCAGGATAACGCACCATGTGATAAAGCATGAATCATCTCGGACTGGTTTCTTGAACATGACAGTGAGTTCACTGTACTCAAATGGTCTCCACAGTCATCAGACTCAATCCAATAGAGCACCTTTGGGATGTGGTGGAACGGGAGATTTGCATAATGGATGTACAGCCGACAAATCTGCAGCAACTGGATGATGCTATCGTGCCAATATGGACCAAAATCTTTGAGGAATATTTCCAGTACCTTGTTAAATCTATACCATGAAGGATTAAGGCAGTTCTGAAGGCACAGGGGGTCCAACCCGATAATAGTAAGTTGTACCTAATAAAGTGGCTGGTCTTAACACAACTTAATCTTGCTTATTTTGAAGCAAAAATGTTATGGAATAAGATGATTATTCTAGATTTACTTTGGCAGATGCATTCATCCAACATATAGCGCAAAATGGCTGGCATCACATCCTCCAGAGGGAGCTGCACACTGGTTATGGTTGAGGAGATTCCTCCAAATACGTAAAGCGTATTTTGAGGGCCCAAAATTGAACACTTAAACTATTCTCTCATCTCTTTGAGGAGTTCTCAATTCCTATTTCTCTTTTGCTTTCTACTTTCAAAGCTGCAGAAGTTGAAAACCACCATGCTAGATATTCATCACAGTTGAAGTGCAGTGGCTAAAAGCAATCGCGTTGAGTGATAGTGTCTCAAATGACTGCATGATTGTGACAAGGACACTTAATTCCTCTTTTCTTTTCCGTTCACCCAGTGTTTTGCAGTTCAGCCAAAGTCGAAAGGTTTTAACTCATGTCCAAAGACTCTCAGGTAAAGCTGTTAAAGTATGTCAGGCTTGTCCTGTAACGTTATTCATCTCAATCGAGCTCCTCGGCTTTCCGAAAGTGAAAAATAGATGCCGTCATTTTCAAACGCGTGCTTCTAACACTAAGTGGCCGGGTACATCTGAAGCTGTTAGAGCAATCATTGCATCATTCATTGGGAGCAAAGACTTTGTTTTACAGAGTGTTGACTGATGGGACTCATTAGCCGCGGCAGGCTCAGTGTGTGTTGCATTTACCTGCTAGGTAATTTCACAAGAATACACTGAAAAAATTATTCATTGGATTTACTAATTGTTTTTTTTAAGATAAGTGGTTGCAAACAGTTTATATGGCCATTACTAAATTTTGTTTGTTAAAATTCAGTCAATATAAATTGTTTGCAAGTACTTACCTCAAAAGAATTTATTAAATCCAATTAATCTTTTTTTTCAGTGTACCAGCTCACGTCCCTTCAACCCAGGCTCATTCTGAAAACGTACCACTATATACATTTCTAAAGATCGCGAATTATGTAGCCAGAGCTACGTATGGCTGCATTTTGTCTTTAAAATGAACGCTACGGTGCGGTATAATGTTGCTTTTTTGTGACGTGAAGCGGAGTTGACCGCGAGTCAGACAAAGAAGGGTTTCAGAAAGCAGGTAAGACAAAAACAAAAACCAAAAAAAAAATTAACCAATAAATAACAGTGTTAGAATGTGGTAAGATCTGAAAATGTGATAAAAATCAGGCTGCCCCAAGGACTTTTTTCTTTTTTTTTTATCTGGACTGCTTTTGAAAACTGTCAGTTGGATTTAGGAAAGTGGGTGGGCTAGGTCAATCAGTGCTTTTGAAAACGCTATTGATTGGGTTTAGGGAAGGAGGAGGGTGGGTCAGTCAGTCAGTCAGTCGACAGCGGCCTCTGGGGGATTTACGTGAGAAGAGCAAGTGCTAATGGCACTTGCAAGAGAAATTTGCCTTTGGCCTCTTTGCCTCTGGCGGATTTGCGAAAACAAAAACTGCAAAAAAAACTGCATCCTGCAATGTATTTGGTGCTCTCCAGAAATGTATATAGGGGTACGTTTTCAGAATGAGCCTGGGTTGCATGCTTTTAATCTGTTTTCTTTTAAAATAACACAGCTTTAATTAGATAGTTCATTCAAATTGAAGTATTTTTCCCTTTTCATGGCTGTACAAACAGACAGAATTTCTGAAGACTTAAAAACTGATCAATTATGGAAACATGCAGTAGCAAAATTCCATTTGAAATGTTATATGCAAAATGGCAATGCAATATTTCAAATGGCAATGTATTTGTTTAAATAAGCAAATTTTGGGTATTGCATTTTCTTTTTAATATTGAAACTTTTGAAGCATGCACTTTAAAATAGGTACAGTCTAGTCCAAAATTATTTACACACCAGAGGTACACTCAAATTCTATTTTTTTCTATGCTTGTTCAAATTACTTATTTAAAATGAGCTGAATCAACACAATTCTTGAGGTTTCTTTTGGGACAACCTAATTGTTTTATGTTAAATTCACTTAAGTGTGTAAAAACAATTAAGTTAACTTAATCAATTTGTGTTGGGACAACATGAAGAAATTGTGGGGAACCCAGCATTTTTTACTAGGGATAATTTAGGGTTTGACTATAAGTAAGTTACATATTAAAACTGTGAAATGGCAAATGCCATTCATTCATTCATTTTCTTTTTGGCTTAGTCCCATTAATAATCTGGGGTCACCACAGCGAAATGAATCGCCAACTTATCCAGCACATGTTTTATGCAGCGGATGCCCTTCCAGCTGCAACCCATCACTGGGAAACACCCATACACTCATTCACACACATACACTACAGACAATTTAGCTTACCCAATTCACCTGTCTTTGGACTGTGGGGGGAAACCGGAACACCCGGAGGAAACACGGGGAGAACATACAAACTCCACACAGAAATGCCAACTGACCCAGCCGAGGCTTGAACCAGCGACCTTCTTGCTGTGAGGCAACAGCGCTACCCACTGTGCCACCATGCTGCCGAAATGTAAATTATAGAATTTCATTTTCTATTTTGATTTTGCACCAAACTTTACACATGTCTTGTAAAATACACATTTAAATACAGAAGTACATTGCCTGTTTACATATTGCATTGACATTTTGCATTTCAAAATGGATTTTGCTACTCATGAGCTTACATAATTAACACATTCAGACCAAATCATACATTTTTGTTCAAGAATTTTATTTTCAAGCCTTTATATGACATTTAATTTAGGATAACTGTTAAAATATATGAAAAAATGTCATTGGGACATTGAAGGTTTTGTGAAGTGCTTTGAAATGTGTGTGTGTTTTTTTTTTTATTCAATGTTTGACGTAATCTCAGCTGAATCATGAAGTCAGGATGGGACAAAGTAGCTCCTCCCCTTTTAAATAAAAACAACCAATAGAGTTTAGTTTTTAATCAAAGCTTTGTGATTGAACTGGGGTTGAGTTCAGAACAAGTGCATCAAATGAAAAGCAAGGCATGTCAGATAGGAAAGCAATTGATTGGTCAGAGGATTTGACATGAATAAAGATATTGATCCATAGGCGGAAGTGACAAACTACAAGATTAGGATGTTTATATCAGGATTATATCTTCTAAATGCAAATTTTGTCACTGTTTTAGAGCACATTAGCTCATAGATATCCTTAAAACTAACATACTGTACTCATAATAACATCTAAAAAAAACATTATTTTAATTTCACGGGACCTTTAACAGTTGAGGGCTTTGTAATTTGTAATTTCTTTCTTTGAAACATGGTTAAAGTGTATTAAATTTAATGACTAACAGTTGTTAAACTTAAAAATACTTGTGATGAGATTGATATTCATTACCTTTAAAATATATTAACCATATTTGTAATACTGAGTAAAAGCTTAGTTAAAATCAAATACTTTTTATTTTCGTCAACACACATTAACCTGTATAGGGTACGTGTTGAAACATACATTAGAAAACCCTGAACATTTGAATGTTTATGACTTTAAAAATTGTTATTGTAATCAATGTAAATGATGTTATAATATATGGTTCCTTGCCGCATGAAGGGTTAAAGCAGTGGGGCTCTACCCTGTTCCTGGAGATCGACCTTCCTGCAGAGTTCAGCTCCAACCCTGATCAAGCACACCTAAACCAATTAATTAGGACCTGAACAGCACTTGATAATTACAGGCAGGTGTGTTTGATATGGGTTTCAACTGAAACCTGCAGGAAGGTCAATCTCCAGGAACAGGGTTGGTCACCCCAGGGTTAAAGCGTTACAAAAAACATTATTTGACATTACAAAGTGCATTCCTTAAAACAACCTTAAAACTGAACTCAAAGAGCTCTTAAAGACCATGTGAAATCAAAATGTACAGTCTTTATGTTGCTAGTGCATATTGTTATTCTTTAGTTCGGTGTTTCTCAACCACGTTCCTGGAGGACCACCTACACTGCATGTTTTGGATGTCTCCTTTGTCTGTCACACCCATTACAGGTCTTTCAGTCTCTGCTAATGAGCTGATGATCTGAATCAGATGTGTTTGGTTTAGGAGACATGGAAAATGTGCAGAGCTGGTGGTCCTCCAGGAACATGGTTGAGAAACACTGCTTTAGGTGAACAAATACAAGTTGATCCACTGATTTATTTATTTATTTTTTTGGTTTTGTTTTGGTAATCTTTAATCAAAGTCTGACCATTTTCTTCTGCATTGGGATTGGTGGATCTTCTCAGCTGATGTCAGTTTGATGGCTTTACCTACAATATTCTTAAACACACATGTAATCTTAGTTTCCTATGAGGGAATGATGTGTAAAAAGAAAACCCCACCCATACTCAATATTCACTTTCATCTGGAAGTACATTAACATACTGAAATAAGTCTCAACAACCTCTGCTTCATGCAGACGTATCGCGCATCCCAAATCGCATACTTATGCACTATTCTACTCCATGTAGTATTATAAATAGTGTAACACTCACTCAACGACCGCAGCTTTGCTCATGTAGCGGAAGAGGTGGAGCTATCGGGCACACATGTTGGATTACTTTATTTATTTTGGATTGTGAATGCAAAATTCTCCTACAAGAGTGATTATAGTGCCTCCTGATGGTAAATGTGGTTATAGTCATGGCAGGAATTCTTTGGTAGTTTGGTCATTTATGTCACTAATTTGGCAACCGTCAAACGTCATCAGGGAAACGGTTTGAATTTCGGTAAAAAAAACGATAAAAAACATTAGTGTTCCATTTGGGACGACACTACATACAGTTGAAACCAGAAGTTTACATACACTGTATAAAAAGGCACATAACTATTTTTAAAAAAAGTCAGACGTTAATGTGACTAAACCTTTTCTCTTTTAGGTAAGTTTGGATTATCAAATTTGTTTCTGTTATGCTTAATAGCGGAATAATGAGAGAGATATTTTTTGAGAAATTGTTATAACTTTCTTCAAAGTCGAGTTTACCTATAAGATTATTATGCCTGAAAAAGCTCAAGGTTTTGGAAGTTTCTGATTGGCTAATTGACAACATTTGAGTTAATTGGAAGCACAACTGTAGAATAGTATTTAAGGAAAACCTCAAACACACTGCTTTCTTTTGTGACAACATGGGAAAATTAACAAGCCAGAATCAACAAAAAAGCCAGATTACAACTTGCTAAATTACACTGGGAAAAGGAATATTTTTGGAGACATGTCCTGTGGTCTGATGGAACTAAGATTGAACTGTTTGGCCATAATGACCAGTGTTTTGGAGGACAAAGGGGAAAGCTTACAAGCCTGAACACCATCCCAACTGTGAAGGGTGGCAGCATTATGTTGTGGGTTTTATTGCAGGAGGGACTGGTCCACTTCACAGCATAGATGGCATCATGAAGAAAGAGCATTATGTAGAAATACTAAAGCAACATCTCAAGACATCAGCCAGGAAATTAAAACTTGGCCATAAATGGGTCTTCCAAACAGACCATGACCCTAAGCATTCTGCCAAATTAGATTACATGTGCTTTAAGGACAACAGAGTGAATGTTTTGGAGTGGCCATCACAAAGCCCTGATCTCAATCCTATAGAAAAAATTTGGCCAGAGTTGAAAAAGCGTGTGCGAGCAAGACAGCCTAGAAATCTGACTCAGTTACACCAATTCTGTCAGGAGGAATGGATCAAAATTCCTTCAAACTATTGTGAGAAGCTTGTGGAAGGATTCTCAAAACATTTGACCGAAGTTAGACAGTTGAAAAGCAAAACAAAAAAAAAATACCAAGGAAATGGATGTAAACTTTTGACTGTCTAGAAATTAATAAAAAATTCTCAAAAAAAAAATTCTCTCATTATTCTGGCATTTAGTAATGGTTAATCATTTAGGTAATCCTAACGGACCTAAATAGTAAACGTTTAGTATGATTTACCATCAGACATTTTTTTTTAAATGTTCCTTTTTTTAGTGTATGTAAACTTCTGGTTTCAACTGTGCATATACTATGCTGCTGAGTGTGTAAGTGCATAAGTACATTGTGCATAGGGTATAGTGTGCCATTTTAATTCACTAATATTACAATATGTTCAAGTACAGTTTTAAGAAATAATTTTTTTATGATTTTAAGCATGCTAAAACTCACAATCAGTACAATTAATCACATTTCTTTTTACAGAAATGATTTTCGTGCAATGTCCAAAACAAAAAAGCCATTTAGGCCATTCGCCTTGACCCATTCTTTCTTTGAGAGCATGCACTATAAATCACACAATAGTTTCACGAATGCCATAGGGTTTCAAAAGGAGTCGAGTGCTTTTTCCATTTCCCAGAGGACTTTGAATCCACTTGTGTGCACGATAAGCAGCTAGCCATGTTGTCTGTATATGGCAAAATCCAGGTCATATTCAGCCTAGTGGCAAAAGTACTCAATTGAACCAAGTGTTTAAAAGACTGTAACATGACATTGCATGGATGAGTGAAGCAGAATGAAGCTACATTAAATCTCCTAAGTGTGTCCTGGAGCCACAGTCACGTTTCTAAACTAATGCAATGCTTCATTCGAATGTTGTTACATTTTACCTTTAAGTAAACCTTGTATTGCAGTGGTAAATTTTTGACTAGTGGGCATTTTTGGGTGGGTCTCCAGTGTGAAACCAATTTAATTTTTTTCAGACAAATGTCATATCACTGGCTTTGAAGCATTTTATGTGTTACTTGAATATTTTTAAAATGCATTTATCTAGCTCTAAAAGTACAAATAATTTAAAAAAATCATTTTAATTTTAGTATTCCCAATTTGAACTATTATGATAAAATAAACTGTTAAAAAATGATTTAGCCCAATTTTTTAGTTGGATGATTATGTAAAAATATGCTTATTTTTTTATGTTATAGATAATACTTCTTTTACTTCAGGTAAAAATATCACTGCAGTCAATCCAAACATATAAATGTGGTGACTTTGGGGACATCTATTGGCAAAATATATCAAAATATCCAACATTTCAATGCCACTATTTTACTGCAGGGGCAGGATCGGTGGTTGTTTGTTGGTGGGTGCGTGCCTGCATGTGTGTGTGTGTGTGTGTATGAATGAGTCAGAGTGTTTGACACATTGAGCATGTTGTATGGACTCAGATTTTCATTTAGGTTTATGATTGATTGGCATTGTGCTGGATGTATTGGATACTATTGGACAAAATAAGTTTAAAGAGCTATGATTTTAGTATTAGCATTCATTTCATATGAGTGTCCATTTTTGGGCAAAGGGAAATATTAAGTAGTTTTTTCCCCCTGAACCACTTTCTCAACAACCTTGTTTTATTGAGTCCTCTTTTTTTGTGTGTGTGTTCAGGTGGTAAACGTAGAAATGAACTTACAGTAGAAACAGCCAAGCCTTGAACTGCTCAGGTTAAGAAAGTATTTATTAAAAAATAAAAATAAAATAACTTTGTCCAAAGCTGTACTTAGGAAATCCTGATGGATAAAAATCTTTACTTTTTTTGTCAAAAACTTCCTGCCAAAACTCAGTGGTAGGAAACCTATGGCTGGAGAGAAAAAATATTTAGCTTAAAGGGGCTAATAATTTTGACCTTAAAATTAGTGCTGGAAAAATTAAAAACTGCTTTTATTCTAGCCGAAATAAAAAAAAATAAGACATTCTCCAGAAGAAAAAATATTATCAGACATACTGTGAAAATGTCCTGGCTCTGTTAAACATCATTTGGGAAATATTTAAAAATATTTAAAACAATTATATACAATGTCACTAGAAATCAGTTTTCTTTTAAAAAAACATTACAATTTCCTTATTACTGTTTTTATTTTATTTATTTATTTTTTATTTTTTTTGTACAGCAAAATGAATAAAAACTCAGTTTACCCTTAAAAAAAAGTTTTGACCAATGCGTGTGCGCGGTGCTGTGGAGAAACTTGAATCGTGACACCAATAAATACCTTGCATTTCTTTGTTAACCATGCATGCACATAATTACAAGAGAAACAGAAGTTGTTTGCTTTTTATTTTTTTTAACAATTGTAAAATAGGATTTTTGTTCTTTAAAACTAGCCACAATTAAACCGCTGCTGCATATTTATTTTTTTATAATAGTAAAATATTTGTTTATTTTCAGTTGGGCTGCTTTTCTGAAAAAAAGGAAGTGTTAAATTTTAATTAATTTTTAAAATAAATCATCCTTCATTCATGGATAATAAAAAATAAATGTTTTGTATTTTACCTTTGAGTTTTTGTTTTATTTTTAAATATTTCCCAAATTATGTTTAACAGAGCAAGAAAATTTTCACAGTATGTCATATAATAATATTTCCTCTGGAGAAAGTCTTATTTGTTTTATTACGGCTAGAATAAAAGCAGTTTTTAAATTTTTAAAATCCATTTTAAGGTCAAAATTATTAGCTCCTTTATGCTATATATATTTATTTATTTATTTATTTATTTTTGTCGATAGTCTACAGAACAAACCATGGTTATACAATAACTTGCCTAATTCACCTAACCTGCCTAGTTAACCTAATTAACCTAGTTAAGCCTTTAAATTTCACTTTAAGCTGTATAGAAGTGTCTTGAAAAATATCTAGTCAAATATTTTTTACTGTCATCATGGCAAAGATAAAATAATTCAGTTATTAGAAATGAGTTATTAAAACTATTATGTTTAGAAATGTGTTATGTGTTAGAAACATCTCCCAAATGGCTCTTTAAAAATGCATTTGCAAAAGAAGATCTGAAATGGATCTTTGCTGAAAAAAGGCTCCCAACTGCTGTTCTATAGTCTTTGGAGGACCAAGAGTGACACTTAAAAAAATTGTCAAATGATAAATTTAGTAATTGCAGTATAAAAATGTACTGTATATTAGTCATATTTCAAAAGAATAATTTTGATAAATTTGTCTATTGAATTCATGTTTTTAAATGTCATTTATTAAAGCAATAAAACAATGTGTTTAAAAAAAAATTAATCTATAAATATAACTGCTTATTCATGTTTTAATACATCGATTTAATCAAACAATGAAAAAAGTACATTAAATAATAAATCACCTTTAAATAAATTAGTGGATTTAATTCATGTTTTTAAATGTTATTTAATAAAATCATGGATTTAAAAAAGATTAATGTACAAATAAATATACAAAATTAAAACTTTGTGTTTTAAATTCTTATCAATCAAACAATAAAATTATTAGTAAATACTTTTAAATACACATTTAAAAAAGCATTTGCTTTTCATTGTCATTTAGCCAACTTCTTTAGTTCTTTATCCATTTGATTGGGTTAAAAAAACACCATTGGTCAGCACACACATGGGATACATTATTCTATATATAATCCTATTTTTAAATCCATGCCTTGTCTTTTTATTTTTGCATGCATCCTCACTTCAGAATTGTTTCTGATTAAAAAAAAAAAAAAAAAAAAAAATTTAAGCTGCTTCCAACAGAACGAGGCAGCTCGCAATGTCACACTGAGCTGGAGGCAGAATATTTTGTCCCATCCAGCAGTCGAGCGACATCCCATCAGCCTGAGGACAGTGCAGGCAACTGGCCAGAGAAGACAGACAGACAGACAAAAGGTTCATATGTATTCCTTCAAGAGGAGCAGCACATTCTGTCTGGCTTTTAAGCTCCCCGATGACTTTATTCTAATGGATGTGGTTTAAATGCCCTCTTGTGGTTTGGTGGCATAAATCCTCATAAAAGCAACCAAGACTCACCACACCTTCTAAACAATCCAACAGGTGCGTAGACCAAAACATCCCAAAGAATGAAGCAACTGAGAAAGAAAGTCTGAACACTCTCAAATATCAAGATGAAGTGATACAGGGAATAGGATAAGGGGATAAAAGGCAAACATTTACATAATTTCCTTTTTGACCACTGTCAATGCCACGCTTACACTTTTTCCAGTAAATTGCTTGTCACTTTATCCTGCTTGTGTCTTTTTTGATTTTTGTCTTTTGATTTTTTTTTTTTAGGGGTTTTCACCTTTAATGGACAGGACAGTAGAGAATAATGACAGGAAAGCGTGGGGAGCTGAGGAAGGGGAAGGATCGGCATAGGACCACGAGACAGGAGTCGAACTCGGGTCACCGCGAGCACCGGAGTGCATGTGTCGACGCACTAACCACTACACCACTGGCGCCGACAGGTTTTGATTTTTAGGAGTGTGCACAGTATTCACAGTTGCTTGATAAATTCTCATATAAAAACTACACAATTTAATGTTAAACATAAGTATTCACAATTATGGTTGCTTGATTGTTTGTTCATTCTATCAATGCTTGTTTACACTCTCAGAAACAAAGGTATGCTGTTACTGTGGATTTACCTTTACACATTTGAACCTTATGGGTCTGCTTTGTTACACTGGAAAAAAAACCCAAATCTTACTACCTTAAATTTTTAGTTGAATCAAATGATCTTTTCTAGTCATCTCAACTTATCAAACTGACTAAACATATTAAGTTAAACTTTTTATAACTTAGTTGAAGTCCAAATCACTTATTAAAAAAGTTAAAGTAACATAAAAGCTTTTGTTGTAATAGCTTGTTGTAATATTATTATATCACAGTGTACCGTAAAGGTACATATTAGTATCTAAAGAGTATATACAGTCCATCCGGAAAGTATTAATGGCGCTTCACTTTTTCCACATTTTTTTATGTTACAGCTTTATTCCAAAATTGATTAAATTCATTTATTCCCTCAACATTCTACACACAATACTCCATAATGACAATGTGGAAATAGATTTTTTTTTTAATTGTTACAAATTTATTAAAAATAAAAAAGCTGAAAAATCACATGTACAGAAGTATTCACAAGCTTTGCTCAATACTTTGTTGATGCACCTTTGGCAGCAATTACAGCCTCGAGTCTTTTTGAATATGATGCCACAAGCTTGGCACACCTGTCTTTGGGAATTTTTGCCCATTCCTCTTTGCAGTACCTCTCAAGCTCTATCAGGTTGGATGGGAAGCAACAGTGTACAGCCATTTTCAGATATCTTCAGAGATGTTTAAGAGAAATTAGGTCTGGGCTCTGGCTGGGACGTTCACTGAGTTGTTGTGAAGTCACTCCACTGATATTTTGGTGGTGTGCTTTGGGTCATTGTCCTGTTGGAAGATGAACCGTCACCCCAGTCTGAGGTCAAGAGCACTCTGAAGCAGGTTTTCACTCAGGATGTCTCTGTACATTGCTGCATTCATCTTTCCCTTTATCCTGACTAGTCTTCCAGTTCCTGCTGCTGAAAAACATCCCCACAGTATGATGCTGCCCCCACCATGCTTCACTGTAGGGATGGTATTAGCCTGGTGATGGGCGGTGCCTAGTTTTCTCCAAATGTAACGCCTGGCATTCACTCCAAAGAGTTCAATTTTAGTCTCATCAGACCAGAGAATTTTGTTTCTTATGGCCTGAGAGTCATTCAGATGCCCTTTGCCAAATTCCAGGCAGGAGTGGCTTCCGTCTGGCCACTCTACCATACAGGCCTGATTGGTGGATTGCTGCGCAGATGGTTGTCTTTCTGTAAGGTTCTCCTCTCTCCACAGAAGAACGCTGGAGCTCAGACAGAGTGACCATCGGGTTATTGATCACCTCCCTGACTAAAGCCCTTCTCCCCCGATCACTCAGCTTAGATGGCTGGCAAGCTCTAGGAAGAGTCCTGGTGTTTCCAAACATCTTCCACTTACGGATGATGGAGGCCGCTGTGCTCATTGGAACTTTCAGAGCAATTTCAAAAACTCTAATTTCACATTGTCATTATGGAGTATTGTGTGTAGAATTTTGAGGAAATAAATTAATTTAATCTATTTTGGAATAAGGCTGTAACATAAAAAATGTAGAAAAAGTGAAGTGCCATGAATACTTTCTGAATGCACTGATTTAGTATAACTCATGGTACCCTAAATCAGTGGTTCCCAAAGTGGGGGTCAGGACCCTCTGGGAGGTCGCAGAACGATGACAGGGGGTCGCTTGGTGATTTTCCAAAAGTCAAATTTTTTTATTAAACTATTAGAATTACCATATTTTATCCAAATAGGTTAATATTAAATTAAACAAATTAATTAATGACTATAAAAATTGTATGGTGGTTAGACTGTAGCACTTGTTTGTGTTGTTTTGGGGGTCACGGTCTGAAAAGTTTGGGAACCCCTGCTTTAAATGTATAATCATATAATCAGTGCTAGTAAGTTTACATTACATGTTAAGGATCTGTCTGTCTGTCTGTCTGTCTGCCAGTCTGTCTGTCCAATGTGTTTGATCTGTAGTGTTTAGTTTAGTAATTTTCTTAACAAAAGCAACAACTAAATTTTATGCATCAATGTCTAAATGCTATTGGTAAATTTGGTCCTATTAATTGTATTTAAAAAATTAACCCAGCAGTTGGGTTAGCCCCTATTCCACCCAGTATTGGGTTTAAATAACCCACCATTTTTTAGAGTGATAAAGCGTACCTGACAATTGAGTTTAGTGCTAATAAATGATTAATCACATCTCATTGCGTCTGAAATAAGTCACGTAATGATTTTGTGTGTACTACTGTATGTATGTATGTATGTATGTATGTATGTATGTATGTATATGTATATGTATATATATATATATATATATATATATATATATATATATATATATATATATATATATATATATATATATATATATATATATATATATATATATATATATATATATATATATATATGGCATGTTTATATAAACACACAAATATCATGTATATACACGCATATGGAAAATGTGTGTGTGTGTATATATATATATATATATATATATATATATATATATATATATATATATATATATATTTACTATATATATATATATATATATATATATATATATATATATATATATATATATATATATATATATATATATATATATATATATATTTATTTATATATAGTATATATATATATATATATATATATATATATATATTTATTTACTGGACATGCACAACAAATATACACAATACATGCATATATATATTACACAAATACAAAATTTTATTTCAGTGCGTGTGTGTGAGTATAAATATATAAACACACACATGCACGCACAACAGTTCTGCGATATTCTGCATTATCATAACTCGTACAGCCTCTTCACCATTTTTTATATTTTTTTATATTTTTCACCATTTACATTTTGTATAACCCTGAGTTACTTTTTGATTTGCCATATGTTTGTTTATAATAAGCCTTCTGTTTTCATTACTGCAGACTCGTCAGTAAAAAGAAAGAAAGAAAGAAAGAAAGAAGAAATGCCTCCATGGGCTCTATTTTAACGGTTTAGGGGCAAAGTCTGAAGTGCAGGGCGCAAAAGCATTAAGGGAATGTTCGAATCCACTTTTGCTATTTTAAGGATGGACAGGGTTGAGCTTATTCTCTTAATGAGTTATTGGTGTGTTTTGAGAATTAACCAATCAGAGTCTCATCTACCATTGACTTTAAGAGTCAGTTGCAACCCTCCATGACGCATTTGCTATTTACATGGTGGACTTTGTAAATGAAAAAACTGAAGACTTCAAAACAGTTAAGAATACGGTTAAACAGCATCTGCAGCAAGAGGATAATGAGCCTCCTCCATTCAACCTTTGTGGATAAGGAAACGATAATGCACGCTCTCCTGCGTACAACACTGATGCGCTCTGCGCTGGACTTTAGACCTGCTTTCAGATAGTCTATCATGCAGTTTATTTCAGTTCCTCAAAATAGCAACGCAGCAACAATGCACCTTTACACACCTCTTTTCCAGACCAGAACATCCACGAGTCTACAAAGTGGCACAAATGGATTTGCTATTTAAACAACATGGCGGAAAATGGGAAAATTAGGGTTGCGTTGGTCTGAAACTAGCAACAAGTTGTGGAAACACGTATTGCGCCGGGTGTATGATAGGGCCCCATGTGTTCAGCATTTTTCCTTATCGCAAACACAACAGTAATCTGGTAGTGTTTGTATTGCTCTGGCTTTTTCGGGGTAATTATTGCGATTGCAACAGAGAAATACTGGGAAATCTCTGTAGACTGATGGTATTTCATGCCGTTCAGCAGTATAATATTAAAATGTGAGCAAAATCACCTGTTTTGTCATCACTTTAGATATTATACACGATTATGCCATCAAACTGTTGTATAAATGCAATATCACACACGTAGCAGTGCGATATGGCTGTATATCATCACTGGTGGGATGGTCATATAATTATTTATATATACATATATATATATATATATATATATATATATATATATATATATATATATATATATATATATATATATATATATATATATATATATTTATTTATTTATTTATTTATTTATTTTTGATTATTTGTTTTTAGGAAAAGCAATAAGCCTCTTAATTTCAGACACATGTCAACTTCACACAACATGTTCGGTCTATTTGACAACAAAGCCAGATTCCCCTGAGAGTTGCAATCTTGAGACTATTGTTAGCCCGAACTAAATCCTTCAGTGTGAAAATCTGCACAACAACAATAACAACAAAGCCAGATTTCCCTTTGAGATGCTCCTTGTAACACACAATAGCTGAAAGTGTCATGCGATATGGGCTTTCAAAATCCGCTGTGATGAGTTCAAGTTATGAATCTCACAATAGAGACGTCTCTTTATGTAATCCTCATCTCCGTCACTGCGTGAAGGACACTCCCTTAAACCGAAGGACATCTCCCTAATTGAGTAATTTGAGAGTTGTCGAAGTAGGGCATGCAGTATTTATGCTCAAGCTGATATGGCCTTTAAAAGTTTAATCTGTCAGGATTTCAGCCACTCCTTCCAGCAATCGCGTTAGTATCTGAGTGGATGGCTAAACTTAATGCATCCATTCATGAGGTAAACATCAGCACAATAGGACAGATTTGAACACTAGATTGAACACTATGTGCCAGATTTACTTACCAGAGCAGATTAGCGCAAGATGATCCCGTGAATGCAACAAAAACGAAAAGCTTTGCTAGTGATTGTTGTGGAAAGTTGTAGCAGTATCCAATTTCCATTATCTAGTTTTATTCTAAGATCTTCTAAGTGACAAGATAAGTCTTTATTTCTCTCTAAAAGCAGCGCATGATATTCAATAGAAGTTTGAATCTGGTCTCATTGTCCATTTTATAGGAGCCACACTGTAAAAAAAAATGCTGGGTTCCACACAAATCCTTCATGTTGTCCCAACACAAATCAATTAACTTAACATTTTTTAACAAATTTAAGTGGATTGAACTTAAAACAATTAAGTGGTCCCCAAAAAAGCTCAAGAATTGTGTTGTTTCATCTCATTTTAAATAAGTTTTTTAAGCAAGCAGCAATAGTCATTTTTTGAGTGCATTTAGATGACAATGATAATGGGAATCATTATTTTGGAAGGCTGAAAACACTAAAATGTGAAAACTTCTAAGTGCAAGATTTTGAAAATACCGCCATCCCTTTCCATGTAAACATTTGAAAACAAAAGAAAATGATAATGTCATTCACATACAGTACATCGTTTAGGTGAGTGTATAGATTAAAGGCAAGGACAAACAAATATACACAACAATGGCCAACACAGGCTCATTGTGAAATTGTACCCCGTATACATTTCTGGAGCGCGCAAATTATGTAGCCATAGGTAGCATATGTAGCCACTCCTGTCTGCTAGAGACGCAGACAGGAGTTGACCACGACGACGAGGTTCAAGTCTGTTGAAGAACGGTTCCAGAAAGCAGGTAGGACAAAAACAAAAGGCAAAAGAATGAAATAAACAAGTAACTAACAGGGTGAGAACATGATAAGACCTGAAAATGTGGTGAAAATCAGGCGACCATGAGGGCTTTTCTTTTTCTGGATTGCTTTTGAAAACAAGTTTGTTAGGTTTTTTGTTAGGTTTAGGAAAGGCGGTGGGTGGGTCAATCGGTGCTTTTGATAATACTATCGGTTGGGTTTATGGAAGGGAGTGGGTGGGGGCATCAGTCGGTCGGTCAGTCAATCAGTAGACAGCGTCCTCTGGTGGATTTACGTAAGAAGAGCAGGAGAAAAATATGAGATCTGAAAATGTTTACACATCAGCCTCTAGGCCAGGGGTCACCAATCTTGGTCCTGGAGGGCCGGTGTCCCTGCAGGGTTTAGCTCCAACTTTCCTCAACACACCTGCCTGGGTGTTTTGAGCATACCTAGTAAGACCTTGATTAGCTTGTTCAGGTGTGTTTGATTAGGGTTGGAGCTAAAATCTGCAGGACACCGGCCCTTCAGGAACAAGTTTGGTGACCCCTGCTCTAGGCTGTAGACGTATCAATCTGAGCCTAGGTTGACAATGGCGGAGTATGTGGTAGTGTTTCTGCTCAAGTGTTTCCAAATTCTTCATAACCAAAGTGATTTTTTTATATACAGGCAGGCTCATTTTACCACATACTTAGAGTTAAACAGATGAGATTTACCATTTTTTATTTATTTATTCTGCCAATTTCCAGGTCTGGCGGAAGCATGTTTAGCTTAGCTTAGCATGGTGCATTGAATCAGATTAGACCATTAGCATCTTGCTTAAAAATGACCAAAGACTTTCATTAATTTTTATATTTGAAAGCTCGACTCTTTTTTTTTTTAGTGTCACTGTAAACTAGGACCAAACCGAAAATGAAAATATTTTCTAGGCCAATATGGCTAGGAGTTATGCTATAGTGTTTTTCCAACCCTCAAATTCCAGTTTTTCAGAAGTATGTTGTAGCTTGGACAAATATTGTCATATCATAACATAACAAATTATTGGTAGACTATTATTATTATATTAGACCATGATGACTATTATGGTGAAATGGTAAAATATGATGTCCACAACTTGGTAAAACAGTGTATAAATGATAATGAAGTCTTATGTGCTCACCAAGTCTTCATTTATTTAACCAAAATACATAACAAACAGTAATAGTATGAGATAATACACTTTTAAAAAATATAAAAACTTAAAATATTACAAAACATTTCTCTTTTTAGTTTAGCATTTAAATATGTATTTTAATATCTGAATTATTCATGCAATAGAAAAGTCCCTCAAAAATTGAAAAAAGTGTGATCCCTCAAAAATCATTCTTATATACAATAAGGTTTCATTAGTTAATGTATTTACTAACATGAACTTATTATAAACAATGCTTATACAGCATTTATTAATCATAGTTCAACATTTATTAACAAGAGTTAACATGAACTTATGATGAACAACTGTATTTTCATGTAATTAACATTAACATGAGTAAATACTGTAATGTATTTTTCATAGTTTGTTCATGTTAGTAATTGCATTAACTAATATAACCTTGTTTTAAAGTGTTACCAAAGTTTCTTATTATCAAATATATATTGTTACATTTTTAACTGTGCTTTCATTTTTAGATGAAAGCCATGAAATTATACAGGTGTGACAAAAAACAATTTATCTTTATTTATATATATATATATATATATATATATATATATATATATATATATATATATATATATATATATATATATATATATATATATATAAAATCTTTATAAGTATATAACTGGATTCTTAGGGTCCAAATCAAAATCTGTTTGATTGCGTTCATTTTTAAGTTAAGTAGTTACTCACATGCAGGGGTGGACTTGATTTGCGGGCCCTAAGCAATTCCTGGTACGGGGCCCAAACATTGAAACTCAAAACATTCTCTTTCTCCATAGATATTTCTTTTCTCTGTAGATTAGTTTTGTTGTTGTTTTTAGTAAATAAACCGAACCTTGATCTTGTTAATCTAAAATTAAATGCAATAAATTTCATAATAACATTAAAATAAGTAATAACTTTCAAATCTTAATGATTACAACCAGATTTTACAGTATGCTGTATGATAAAACAAATTATAAAAGAGCTATATGATTAATATAGGCTTCTTGGCTACCTCGCTTATTAGTTAAGTCCGCCCCTGCTCACATGTACCATTTCATTTAAAATAATTAGTAGTTGTTGGGTTTTTCAGAAAGCATTCCTTCAGCCTCCTAAGGTTAGTTTTCAACAACTTTACAGAGAAGCAGCAATATGGCACATTTGACGAACATACAAACTACTGTAATGTGTTTAAAAAAATCTCTACCAGACGTTGAGGAACAAATGTCCCGTTTCCGAACAGCGGTGTTACTCGTCTGAAAACTTAACTTTTCAAAATAGAAGTAAGCTTGTACAAGTTGGCATGTTTCAAGTTTGTTTAGGGGGAGTGCTGAGGTAACACTGGGGTTTAGTCCGTAAGGCATCTTCCATAAAAGCCAAATATAGTTGAATCAATCCATTGGCGAAACTTTGAGACTGCTGTGTAGACGCCGGGATACTGGGCATCAGCGCAGCCGTTGCCCCAGGACACGATGCCATAGACGCGGCCCTCGCACACCAGAGGCCCTCCAGAATCCCCCTGCAAAAACACATTCGTATTGAGATAATTTTGGACAGGAGGTTAAACTGGAGCTAGATTGGATTGGATTGGAATTTCTTTATTGTCCCTGAGGGGAAATTTGGTTCACAGCCATATCTGACACAAATCAACACACAAACGGCATAGAAATAACAGTAAGCAATAAAAATGTAAATGCATGAGCAAATACAACTTAAAGTTTAAGTAACCCAACTGCAGTTGGAACAAATGAATTTAAATATCTGTTGGACCTAGCTCATCTGATATAATTATACCTTCTGCCTGATGGCAGGAGGCAAAACTTGGAGCAAAGTGGGTGGTTCTCATCTGCTAAAATGGACATAGCCCTCTGTATGACTCTCATCTCATACACATGCCCAATGCTGCTAATATTTGTGCCCATAATCTTTGAAGAACAATTTTAGTCTGTTTTACTTGTCATCCTCAAATTACCATATTGGACCAACATGTTACTGAAAAAGTTAAAAGAGACTCAATAAAAAAAGAATAAAATGTCCTAAGAAGAGGCCTATCCACATTAAATCCTTTCAACTTCCTCTGGTAGAACAATCGTTGATTCGCCTTTTTACAAATAAAATTTGTGTTGTCTCAAAGTTCAGTTTGTCATCCAGGGGTGCGTCTCCCAAACAACGTAACTCGCGGCTGAAGTACGATGCATCATTTCTTTAGAGAAGAACCGCATAATTTCTTTGTGCAAATTATATTGTTTTACAATTTTGCACATATTATATAATTATATAATGTAATAATGCAATATTAGTTTTGGTAAAAACATGCACTTTCTTTACATATTAATTGAAAATAAGTAAACGGCACAAACTGTATAGAGCCTATGCTTCCTATACAAATATTATTGAGAACATTACATATTCTATTCTAAAACATAAAATCACTTACAAAAGCTAATACATATACTAATCTCATATATAACTAAATAAATAATGAGGCTATTTATTAAGAACTGAAATTTAATATTTATTATTGATTAGGTAATGGGAAAATCCTACTTTAATAATAATAATAATAATAATAATAATGATAATGATAATGATAATGATAATGATGATGACTATTATTATTATTATTATTATTATTATTATTATTATTATTATTATTATTATTATTATCATTATCATTATCATTATTAAATAGGATATTGTTTATTTTATTTTTTTAAATGTTACAATTTGACAAATGCAAACCACTGCAGAAATGTTTTAACCAACAGGCCAGTAGAGATACTTAATTAATAACCTACCATAAGTTAAAAGCATTAACATATGCTATGCTTTTTTTTTCACAATCTTTGGAGACGTAAGGTAAATTCCGCTTTTAAATAATAGGTCACCTGTAGCTTTCGTCATGAGCCACGGCTGTGTTCAAAATGACAATGTTTTTTTAAAGTGCACTGCGAAGAGAGCGCAATTGTAAACTTAAAGATGAACTTTAAAAATGCTTTGAAAGCAAATTACACCTAAAAGAGATGACTTTAACCTCCTAGGGCTTGAGTGTCCACATACGTGGACAACACATTTTACTCTCTGATGGTCAAAGCAAGTTAATAAAAATTTCTATGTTAAATATGCATGAAAAAATTCAGGAAAAAGTGTTTTATGTTAATTCGGACCACGAGTCCACATATATGGACATCATTTTTCTCTAAAAGTACATCATATCAAAAGATGATAATTAGATTTTAATTCTAATTAGGTTCTAATAAACCTAAATAGCAAAGAGAAATAAAAAATGCATGTAAAAAAACACCTTGGGCCTTAAGAGGTTTATCCTTTTTTTTTTTGCTTGTTTTAAATCACTCCAAGTTTAAATGTTCTAAGAATGTTGTAAACGAATAGGGCATAGGTGGGATAACTGGGAATAGAACACAGCCAAGAACTATATTTTTAACTACAGCTTCAGAGGTGTAGTTGCAAGCATAGAAGTTTGAGACACAGTTTGTGAATGTTCGTTGGAACGATGGATTTAGGAAACGCCAAAACAATGAACTCTATTTGAAATGACACAACTTGCGACCTTAGTTGGCTAACGATGGTTTTCGGAAAGCACCCCAGGATGGTGCCTAGGTATTTACACTCACTTATTGTCTCAACAACTGAATTGTTTATTCGAGGATATTGCAGAGGATATTGCATTTGGTATAAGTTGAGATGAACTTGACATATTGAAATAGCAGCAAATCAACGGAAATTTGCGAAGAAACTAAGAAAAGGATTCGGCTTTCAACACAAAATTTGCATAGCAAATGGGAGCCAGGTAGATACTGTAAATACACTGAAATCATTGGAGTCGTGACATCATTTAAAAAAAAGGTTATTTATTCAAATTATGATTTAAAAGATGTTTTTATTATTTCTTTATTTTTTATGAAGTAATGTTTATTCGTCAAGGACATTTAAAATATTACAAGACTTTATATAAGAAATTATGTTCTATTGAACATTCTATTCATCAGTAAATGAAATTTCCAAGCAAATTAGAATATTCAAATAATTTGTAATGAATCATTTTATAATAGTACTGTTTAGCTGTCATTTTATCAAATAAATGCAGACTTGGTGAGTGTAGGAAACTTTCTAAAAAATCTATATATATTTATACAACAGTTCTGTCTGGTTCTCGAATCTGATTTGCTGATAGCCGTGCGATATTCTGCAATAACAGCACTCCTACAGCCTCTTCACCCTTGTGTATTACTCCACCCACAAAGAGTGATAGCAGATCAATGAACTCACTACAGTTTGACAAATATTGCAGTTGTTGGACAACATAATGTACTTTTCAGGCTTGTTACGCCCCATGTGGCTCGGAGGATGAAAAGGGCTTAACATAATTATGACAACCCAATCTTTTATGAATTCCCCTGAGACGTTAGCTGCTATGAATCGACACAGACAACAATGTGTCAAAAAAAGTGGTTTGTTTTATTACAATAAAGATAAAGGAAAATATTTAAATCACCCAAAATTTATTTACAAATGTGTACAATAAATGCAAAATGAAGTAAACAAACAAACCTGATAGAGGGAAGGAAATTTTTTAGTCAATAATGTAGTTATTTAGATGCAATTATGCAGTTTATTTATAAGGATAGAGCCTTTTTAAAATATTTATCGTTTTGGGGATTCAGTGTGTGTCGGTGGCTATTAGCCTGCCATTGAGCAGAACAAAGATGGCTGACGTTTCGCCACAAGACAGCAACAGAGACCGCATAATTAGTGCTTAGGGGAGAAAAAATCATTTAAAATCAATTAAAACATTGTAAAACAGGTAAGTAATATTCTAAGTCGATCTCTCTCTTTTGTATGGTGTAGTGCTGTATGTATACCATAGTAATCTAGTAGTTTTTGCTTTGCTTTGGCTTTTTTGAGGTTAATTGTTGTTATTTTCTTTTTTATATACACGATTATGCCATCTAACTGTTGTATAAACGCAACATAACACTCGTAGCAGTGCGATATTGCTGTATATATCGCCACAGGTGGGACACTAAGGCTCTCGGCCTGTGGCCTTGAGTCAACCCACGCCTCCCACCAGTGCCAATATACAGCCATATATATATATATATATATATATATATATATATATATATATATATATATATATATATATATATATATAGGTATTTGAATCTTATTTATTCATTCATTTAGACAAGTCCTTAATTTCTACAAGTTATTTCTGACCTGATTAAATAAAAACCTCATCAGATAAAATGTCAAGCCTTCTTTATTTATTTATCATTTAACTAAATTGAAAAACTACAATTGCTAGTTTATTTAAAACGATGCTCTCTGCTATCAGATAAGATCCATTTAACATTTAGTTGTTCACAAGTAGCACAAACAATTAAACAGGTTGCTAAATCAATGTGACACCCACATAATGGCTGGAAAAAAAGGTCACAGTCCAGTAAATCCCTTTCAATTCTGTAGTGGTAAGAGTCCCCAGAGGTTTATTCTGTATAAATGTTTTGCTTTTTATTAATTTATTCCTTATTTAGGTGAAGTTGTGATGTATGGATCACTGTTTGCCGGATCCAAGCCTGTGCTCATTAGAATTGAAAAAATAAAACACAATATCTCACAGTATACCAAACCTTTCACTAAATCATGATGTAAACCGATATTAGGATTCAGGTTTCACATTACAATCATGATTTTTAATAGTATTACAGCACATTATAAGTGTATATCAGTTGTCTTACCTTGCATGCGTCTTTTCCTCCTGTACTGTACCCTGCACAGATCATGTTCTCGGTGATGTTTCCGTTGAATGAGTCGGTGCCGTTACACACAGCGGTGGACACGATGGGGAGCTTTACTGTGCGCAGGATTGAAGAGATGCCTCCCGTTGGAGTGGTGAAACCCCAGCCGGAGACGCTGCATAGGCGACCCACGGCTACCATTGCGTCCTGGCGTGGCAGCGGCACCAGAGACACATAGCTGTTCAAATAGACTGGAGACTGCAGCTGCACAGGTCAGAGCAAGAAACAATTTGAGGGTTAGTTCAACCAAGAATTCTAAATCTGTTACTCATCCTCATGTTGTTACAAACTTCTGAGACCTTCAATTTTCATATTTTGAGATTAAAAATCTGTCTACATGTCTATTACTTTCTATAATTTTTTTTACATGTGTAATAAAATTGAAACATTATTGCAGTACCGTTACTCCAAAAAGTACAAACTACATTTGTTACAATATAATTGAATCATTAGTTGATCAAATCGGATTTTAACTCATGCAGGTTAATGATGTATAATTACCAAATACAATTACCAAAATGCTATAGTATATACAGTGGTGTAAAGTAACTAATTACAAATACTCTAATTACTGTAATTGAGTAGTAATTGTAGGAATTGTAATTTACTAAGTAGTTTTAAAAATGTGTACTTTTACTTTGCCTTGAGTACATTTTTAGTGCAGTATCAGTACTTTTACTCCATTATTTTCCTTCAACCTGCGGTCACTACTTTATTTTTTCCTGTCTATGGGGATTATAAAAATCAGTCCTGTGATTCCTGTCTGATCAAATCACACATAGAAGGTAAATCACATCATACTGAACTACCTCAAGACATGGGCGATTTATAATCACAGCAAACTGTTTAGAAGCATTAAAAGTGTCCAAGAAGATGTCCAAAATCATCACACGCATTAACCCAGAGACTGTTTAGATGCATGTCACTGAAGAGAAGATGACGGATGTTTACTGTATGATGACCAAAATGGCCCTAAACACCCAGCAGACATGAGACGTCAACATGACGTCAAATTGACGTTGTACCCTAACGTCATGCACTGAAAAAAATATTCAAAGAAGATTCCTTGGAGTTACTCAATTTTTTTATGTTAAGTGGTTGTAAACAATATGTTTGTTTAAATTCAGCCCAAATAAATTAAGTTGAACATTGTTAAATTTAATTTGTTTGTTTCAATTCAACACAAATTAATTGTTTGCAACAGTTTTTCATGCAACACTTTTTTCAGTGTAGGGACGTTGCATTTTGTTTGAAAATCAGGTTGAAAATCAGGTTGACGTCAGAACTCCTTGTCAGGCCAACATCAATTTCCAACGTCCAACCTAAAACCGACCAAATATCAACGTCTAATGATGTTTGGACGTTACCACTATGGTGTCTATCAGACGTTGGATTTTGGTTGCCATACCTGATGAATAAATGTCAGTATTTGACGTCAATATGACGCTGGTTAAAGATGTTGGCTTGACGTTCGATTTTGGTCACTTTCCAACACAACCTGAAGCTGACTAATTCAAGAGTTCACACTTAGCTGATGATTCATCAATAGCTTGTTTGGCATGCTGTCCCATGAGAGAGCCCCGAGCTCAAGGGATCCTCGAGCCCGGGGCTTCCTCCCGTTTGCAGAGTGAGAGGGGAGCCTGAGCTCGGTGGATCTCAGAACCTCCCGTCTGCAGTAGCTAAGGGAACACGTGAGGAAAAAAAGGGGGGCTAGACAAATGCTTCATTGTTATGCATGATATATAAATTTTGATGGTGGGAGGAAACCGGAGAACCCGGGGAAAACCCACGCGGACACGGGGAGAACATACAAACTCCTCACAGAAACACCTACCGACCTGGCAGGACCAGGGCTGGCAGTGTTCTTGCTGTGGGGCTAACAGTGCTAACCACTGGGCCTCCGTGGCGCCCGATCTATAGTGAAGGAGGAAAATGGGGAGGAAGGGGGGTTTCTTCCAAACGAAGATAAGGTGGATTAAAAACTGTGGTTATTTATAGTAGCTTATGGCTCATATGATTGGATGATACTGATTAGCTTAATACGAGACTGGCTGTGATAAATCATAAGCATGTGATCCTCTCGAAATTAGTTTATTAATAAACCTCACATATCAACGTGATGTCATTATTGAACGTCAAAATAACACTGTCAGACGCTGGCTAGACATTGAATTTTGGTCACCTGACTTCACAACCTAAATATAACCTAATATTAACGTCTTATGACGTTGTGTGCCTCCTGGAAAATAACTGGATGCACTACAGAATGTTACGTTTACACTCACATGCACAAATTACATGTAAATGCATCAGCTTTTACAGCGTAATACTCACTACTTACTACTCTTGAGTACTTTTGAAAGGTCTTTTTACTCATACTTTGAGTAATATTTACAACAGATACTTTTACCTGCACTACATTTTTAGGCAAGTAATGGTTATTTTACTTGAGTATGATTTTTCAGTACTCTCTCCACCACTGAGTATATATAGCAAAAGAAATTAAAAATGCATGCAGCTAGGCAGGTGTCTATCACTTCCTGTAATGTGACTTGACGCTGGATCATTGTATTCATTTGGAATGCATGAAAGGAATCAATGATTCACAGCTCTGACGGTCGTTTGGTGTAACACAGGAGCATTGATTGAATGGTCTCACCTTAATGAGCATGATGTCTGCGTTATTGGTGCTTCTGTCATATTGTGGGTGAGGTATTAAAACATGAGGCCTGCGAAACTGCTCCATCCCCTCATATAATCCCACTGAATAATCTCCAGCCACGATCCTCATGTTCGCTTCCCTGGAGACACATAAACACTGATTATTGTCCTAATGAATGACTCTAGAAACACCTACTGTAACTGTGTAAATGCACTTTTGTTATATTTCACCATTATTCATCTTTAGAGTACACTGTTACAACCTGAATGTGCAAAAAATGTGAAGATAAAGTTATATTATGGGTATTGTAGGATGCACTATACTATATAATACTATTGTCATTAATAAAAAGTAAGGATGTATTCTCTGAAGCACCTGCATGGCACATAACATGATTATGATTACATTTTTCTTAGTTTTTTTTTCTTTTTATTATCTGTATTACAAGTATTGACCATTGTTATGGACAGACCACTTATTGTTATAAACTCCTATTTATTATGTGGCTTTCAGTTTGATTGTCTGTACCCAAGGAAATAGGGGGAGAACATAAAAACTCCACACAGAAATGCCAACTGGCCCGGAACTCAAACCAGCGACCTACTTGCTGTGAGGCGACAGTGCTAACCACTGAGTCACCATGCTGCCCTCTAATTGTAATAATTAAATGTTATATATAAAATATACAAGCTCAAATATGCTGTTCCAATCATACATATTGCATTGCATTAAAGATACACATTTTTTTTATTAGATCTTGCTTTTGTTGGGAATAGAAGCCACAACATTAGCATTGCTAGCACCATTCTTTAGCATTTGCGTTACAGGAAGCAATTTAGTGATTAACTTTAATGGAATCTTGTGAATGTACCATTTTTTTTGTTAGTTCTTGCTTTTTCTGGGAATCAAGCCCACAACCTTTTTTGTTGGTAGTACAATGCTTGACAATTTGAGCTAAATGAATTAATTTGGTGACTCACATTGCATTAAAGGCACCCTATTTTATTAGTCCTTGTTAGTTTTTTCTATTAGCTTCATTGGGAATAGAACCCACAACACTACTTGCACCATATTTTTTTGAGTTATATGAATTAAGCACTTTCCATTTAACTCAATTTAGGGAAGGTACACTTTTGGTAGATTTTGGTTTCCCTGGGAATCGAACCCACAACATTTGCATTGGATTTGAGTTACAGGAAGCAAAATAGCAACTTCCATTTAGTAGCAATTTTGCGATTTTTATTTAGCGCAATTTAACAAAAGTACATTTTTTGTTGTTAATTCTTGCTTTCCTGGGAATCAAACCCATAACCTTTTTGTTATGGGTAACCATAACCCTAGCACAATGCTGTAGTATTTGAGGTACTGGATCCAATTTAGCAACTTAAATTGCATTTAAAGAAACACAATTATTATTATTACTATGTTTTGCTGGGAATGGAACCCACAACCTTGGCGTTGCTAGCACTATGATCTACTATATGAGCGACAGACAACAATTTAGCAACTTGTATTGCATTAAAGGTACACAGTTTATATCATTTTTTGTTTGTTTTTAGATTTGATGGGAATTGAATCCACAACACTAGCATTGCTACACCATATTTTTTTGAGTTTCCCTGGGAATCGAACACACAACATTGGCATTGCATTTGAGCTACAGGATAGCAACTTCCATTTAGCACAAGAAACATTTTAGTAATTTTCATTAAGCACATTTTTAACTAACGTACTGTACACTATTTGTTAATGCTAGCTTTACTGGGAATCGAACCCACAACCTTTTTTGCTGCTAGCAAAATGCTCTACTATTTGAGCTACTGGATTGAACTTAGCCACTTACATTGCATTTAAAATAACACATTCATTATTAGGTCTTGCTTTTCATAGGAATAGAACCCACATCTTTGGTGTTGCTAGCACCATGCTCCTATTGAACTACAGAAATCAATTTAGCAACTTAAATTGCGTTAAAGGTACGGATTTTATATTAGTTCTTGTTCGTTTTTTCAATTAGATTTGATCACAACACTAGCATTGCTAGCTCCATGTTTTAGCACTTGAGTTACAGGAAATCAATCGACTTCCATTTAGCAAAGGTACAATATTTATGTTAGTTTTTGGTTTCCCTGGGAATCAAACCATGAATATGGCATTGGATTTGAGTTACAGGAAGCAAAATAGCAACTTGGTGCAGGAAGCAAGCCTCCCAGTCATTGACTTTGACTAAAATTGCCTGATTTACAAATCCCAGATATAAAAAATTGTATAGATAAAACTAGATTAAAAAGTGGGACATTTATATAAGTGCCAGCGTGGGTCAAATTTACTCACTATAAAAAGTGCTTTTATTTATGCGCTGCTCATAGTTGAATTTACTCACAAATGACTTTACTTTCAAATTTAATCTCACTGAATTAATGGTTATAATAAATGAATAAAGTCACAATGACTAAAAGAAAGCGATTTGTAGAGCTATTAAAAACACAAAATGCAATGAATGATGGAGAGTCTGGAGAAATAAGTTATGCATCAGAGTATGATGGCTCAAATTGAGATATTTTAACCTACTCATAACCTACTCCTAAAATAATCTTGTTATTCTGAAATAATAATTTCATGAGTCTAGACACTTTTTGTTAACAGTGGTGAAAAACAGTGAAGTAGTATGTTTGTTTGTTTTTTGGCAATTTCTAAACAAAATTTGTGCTGGGTAAAATGTAACCGCACTGGCGATTTTAGGAACACAGCAACCTTCGGTGGTTCTAGTGTTAACAAAGGTTTTTTGTTAGTTCTTGCTTTCCTGGCATTGCATTTGAATTACAGGAAGCAAAATAACAATTTCCATTTAGAGCACGTTAGCAAATTTCATTTAGCGCAATTTTACAAAGACACACTTTCCCTGGGAATCAAACACAATCTTGGCTTTTTTAGTTCTTGCTTTCGCTGGGAATCAAACCAACAATCTTGGTGTTGCTTGCACAATGCTTACTGTTTGAACAACTGTTTGGCATTGCATTTGAGTTACAGGAAGCAAAATAGCATTTGCCGTTTAGAGCACTTTAGCGATTTTTCATTTAGCGCAATTTAACAAAGACACACTTCTAGTTCTTGCTTTCCCTGGGAATCAAACCCTCAACATTGGTGTTGTTACTTGCTTTCCCTGTGACTCAAACCCAGAACCTTGTTTTTGCTAGCACCATGCTTTGCTATTTAAGTTACAGAAAGCAATTCGGGTACTTGTATGAACATCTACATGAGAGCTCCTCTTACCCTATGTTGCAGTGTGCTGCGGTCAGCACCCAGTATTTGTTAATTAAAGTCCCGCCACAGAAGTGCTGGCCCGTGGCACTCTGAATTGACACAATGTACTTGATGGAGTATGGTGCAGGGACGTATCCGCCCACAATACGAGCCTGTATCACATCCTGACCTGCCAAAAAAAAAAAAAACAGCAAATTTAGTCACAGCACATGTGGAGGACACTCAATGCGTGCCTTTGTCTTGAAAGGGTTGAGCGTAACTAAATATGTTTAACTGTAAGTCAATCCTGAACAATGCATAGTAAATGGGTTTTTTGCATGTCTAAAATTGTGAACGGACTCCTAGAATTTCCAATGCACGTCACAGATGGATGTGGCATTTGATTTAAGGTGACAAACGAAAGTCCAAAACTGTTTCCCTAATGTTTTTATTTAATGTAAAGAAATATCCCAAAATACACATTTAAGTGTTTCTTTTAGCTCATGTTTATCAGTTTGTGTCTAGATTTCAATTACAACACATATTTATAAAGGCCATTTCCTTAAAACGTGTTTCTGTTCAGATGTACTGAGCCATAAATCATCACTTTAACAACTTCACAGATTTATTGTTCCCACATAATTTACTTCATCTTTTTATTTTATAAATAACTGGGAAAATTATTTTGTTCTTGGTGTTTGCAGTGTTCTTGGTAAGATAAGAAATTCTTCACCAAGAAGTTCTTCACGAAGATAAGAAATTCCTTAAATCCCAAAAATCATTTGCAGGCTTCAGTTAAAAGGAATTCCCTATATCCCAAACCCCTTTTTTTTTCCTCGCTGTTTACAATATCCAAATACATTTTCTGATTTCCGATTGCTAGCAAATTCTACTAAACTCATATAATCTTTTATTAAAGATCATAAAATCATTTAAAAAAAACTTTCAAAGAAGACAAACGTTCTACGCAATATTCGATTAAAATATTCCCTAAATCAATTTTTTCCTCGCTGTTCTTAATATCCAGTTACGATTTCCAGTTTCCAGCAAATTCATTCATCATTCACTCATTTTCCTTCAGCTTATTCCCTGTTTATCAGGGGTCGCCACAGTGGAATGAAGCGCCATCCAGCAAATTCAACAAAATCCGCAAAATCTTTCATAAAAGATCATAAAAATCATTTTACAAATCTTCCAAACAAGTCATAAATGTTTGCAATGTTTGATTAAAATATTCTTTAAATGCTAAAACCATTTTTTCTTGCTGCTATCAATACAGTAATTGATAATGAGATTCCCTAAATCAATTTTTTCTAGATGATCCTTACGTTGTTTTGTTGTTGCTAATGGCGTATTTCTATAAAATAAAATTCCCCTGCAGTTTGCAATATTTGATAAAATTAATTTTCATGCTGTTCACAATACTTTATAAAGAGATTCCCTAAACTTTTTTTTTTTTGCCTGGATCAACCTGACTTCTGTGTTCTTTTTTTTTTTTCAACAAAAGTCACAAAATCTTTTATAAACCATCAAAAAAATCATAAAAAAAACAAAACCTTTCTATCAAGTCATAAAATGTTTGCAATATTCAAGTAAAATATTCCCTAAATCCCCCCCAAATTTTTTTTTACTTAGTGTTCACAATATTCAATAAAAATAGATTCCCTAAATCGCCAAAAAAAAAATAAATAAAAAAAATCTCTAAATCCCAAAACATTTTTTTTTTGCTGTTCACAATACTAGATAAAGAGATTCCCTAAATCCCCTAAATGATTTTTTGTTTTTGCCTGGATGAACCTGACTTCAGTGTTCATTTTTTGTTGTTGCTAAAAATGTATTTCTAGCAAATTCAACAAAAGTCATAAAATCTTTCATAAAAGATCAGAAAAATAATTTAAAAACCTTCTAACAAGTCATAAAATGTTTGCAATATTCATTTCAAATATTTCCTTAATCCCAAAACATTTTTTCCGTTACTGTTCAGAAAATTGGATAAAAATAGATTCCCTAAATCACAAAAAAAAAAAAAAACTTTTTTTCTCACTGCTTATAATATTTGATAAAGAAATATTTTCTAAATCCCAAAACATTTTTTTTCTTGCTGTTCACAATACTTGATAAGGAGATTCCCTAAATGCCCTAAAAACTTTTTTATTCTGGATGAATCTGTGTCAATTTTTTGTTGTCACAAAAAAACTTTCTATAAAGTCATAAAATGTTTGCAATATTCAATTAAAATATTTGCTAAATCAAAGGGACTAAGCTGAAAGGAAAATGAATAAATAGATATTTCCTAAACCTTAAAAAAGCTTTTAATTACTGTTCACAATATTCAATAAAGTAGATTCCCTAAATCCCCAAAACTTTTTTTGTAGCAAATTAAACAAAAGTCATAAAATCTTTCATAAAAGATCATATTCAACAATTCATAAAATCAAATTGTATGACTTGTGTATTAAATGTTATGTTTAGCTGTGCAAATTAGAGAGTTAATGAAACAATGCCCAATTTTTATATTCATTAATCCATTAATTTTCCTTAGTCCCAGCTTAGTCCCTCATTTATCAGGGGTCGTCATTGTGGAATGAACCGCCAACTATTCCAGCATATGTTTTACACCTTCTAGCTGCATTCCAGTAGTGGGAGACATCCATACACACTCTTTCACACACAAACACTATACGGACTATTTAGTTCATCCCACTCGCCTATAGCACATGTCTTTGGACTGTGAGGGAAACCCAAAGCACCAGGGGAAAAAAACACTGAGCCACTGTACAGCAATTACATTACAATTACATTTATCACCCCCCCCCCCCCCCATTTCTGTTTAACGAAGAGATTTTTTTCAACACATTTCTAATCATAATAGTTTTAATAACTCATTTCTAATAACTGATTTATTTTATCTTTGCCATGATGACAGTGAGTAATATTTGATTAGATATTTTTCAAGACACTTCTATAAAGCTTAAAGTGACATTGGCTTAACTAGGTTAAATAGGTTAACTAGGATAGGGTAATTAGGCAAGTCATTGTATAACGATGGTTTGTTCTGTAGACAGTCGAAAAAAAATAGCTAAAAGGGGCTAATAATTTTGCTTCATAAAAAATTTAAAACTGCTTTTATTCTAGCCAAAATAAAACAAATAAGACTTTCTCCAGAAGAAAAAATATTATCAGACATACTGTGAAAATTTCCTTGCTCTGTTAAACATCATTTGGGAAATATAAAAAAAAAATAATAAATTCAAAGGGGGGCTAATAATTCTGACTTCAACTGTACCATTTGTAATATACGAAAGACCTAAAATTAGATTTTTTTTTTATTTGTAATACAAGAAAGCACAAAACATTTAATAATAATAACAAAATGTTGCTATCTTTAGTGAAATTAATCATCTAAGGAATTATGTTTATATAATAAGTATTAGTTACTGTGAATCTTTACCTTATTCTCCTGCTGTGTCTTGGCTTAAATGATGATGTTAGTGTTAACTCCGGCATACAAGTGGCCCTTGGGTATATTGATTGTAGTCTAACAATTAGCCAGTTGTACATACTACCGTTCCAGTAATCCTATACAATAATAGCCCGTGTGAAATGATGTGAAATGTATACGTGCTGCATTGAGCAGATTATATAACCTTGATTGAATGACCACCTCACGAGGATTAGCAGCGAGCTAAAGTTTTCAACGTGAGGAAATATTATATTATAAATTCCCACAAATGAACAGGTTATGTTTATCTTTTGTTTGCTGCTGTGTGTCATTGAGTTTAACGGGAATGAAAGAGTAAACAGTGTTGAACTTTAGTGTCAGATGGATTAATTGATCTCGCACGCATGTTCAAGCGTTTCGGCCGGGGGTTTTGTTGAAAATGAAAAATGATCCTGATTTCCTTCAGTGAAGATGCATTCAGATCAGGGCTGTCAGGTTGAAGGGCTCATCCATCAGTGAAACAAACAGTGGTTTGTTCACATTTTTCTGTTATGCAATTAATCATACCACTGACAAAACTTCAGCCATACATAGAAAAATTAGTCAAGCATTTTTTTTATTTTAATTATTATGGAGTTCTGGAGTTTGTGTTTGTATTACACGTTAATGTTACTTCTGTAATACTGAGTAAATATAATATCTTATTCTAGGTCTTATTCTCAAGATACAAATCTGACAAGCAAATCTTGAAGTAAAGACAGTGTTTTTTTTAATTGATTAATTTTATTTATTTATTTTTTGAAAATCAGAGACAAAGTCGAAGGAGAATGAATGAACGATGAAATTATTTATTTATTTATTTATTTATTTTAATTGTTTATTCATTCATTTGTTTATTTATTTATTTAAAATCAGGGATCAGCCGAAGGAAAATAAATAAATGAATTTATTTATTTATTTACTTTATTTATTCATTCATTTATTTGTTCATTTATTTATTTATTTATTTAAAATCAAGGACTAAGTTGATGGAAAATAATGAATGAAAGAATCTATTTATTCAGTCATTCAGTCATTCATTCATCCATTTATTTACTTATTTATTTATTTGAAATCAGGGACTAAGCCGAAGGAAAATGAATGAATAAATCAAAGTATTTATTTATTTATTTATTTATTTATTAAAATCAGGGCTTAGCTGAAGGAAAAGGAATTTATTTATTTATTTATTTATTTATTTACTTTATTATTTATTCATTCATTTACTCATTAATTAATTAATTTATTTATACATTTATTTATGTATTTGTTTATTTTAAATCAGGGACTAAGCTAAAGGAAAATGAATACATGAAAGAATGTATTTATTTATTTATTTAAAATCAGGGCTTAGCTGAAGGAAAAGGAATTTATTTATTTATTTACTTTATTATTTATTCATTCATTTACTCATTAATTAATTAATTTATTTATACATTTATTTATGTATTTGTTTATTTTAAATCAGGGACTAAGCTAAAGGAAAATGAATACATGAAAGAATGTATTTATTTATTTATTTAAAATCAGGGCTTAGCTGAAGGAAAAGGAATTTATTTATTTATTTACTTTATTATTTATTAATTCATTTACTCATTAATTAATTTATTTATTTATTCATTTATTTATGTATTTATTTATTTAAAATCAGGGACTAAGCTAAAGAAAAATGAATACATGAAAGAATGTATTTATTTATTTATTTATTTAGTCAGTCTGTCATTCATTCATTCATTCATTTATTTTTATTTATTCTTTTTGCTAACTTTTTCCCCAAGCAAAAGTTTCAACAGGCTCTTTATAATAATATTTTTTTAATAATAGAATGAACTATTTGAAACAAAGGGTAATAGATTTATTTTAATTAATACATTTTTATTTGTACAATTTTAGTAAACATTGCTAAATATATTTCAAGGAATTTCTGAGACACTGAATTTCTAGGATCTGTTGAGATCCTATCAAAGCAGAACTTAATTTTAGGTGCAGAAAATATACATATTTTGCTGTTAAAATATATATTTTATTTTACATTACACATTATTAGCTTTGTATATTAGTATTGTTTTTACCGTATTAATAAAATTTCAACCATGTGACTTTTTTTTGCACATATTGAATCATAATGTATGTTTTCTCTTTCTACATCACGTTCTAAAATGTTACAATATGCCATTTAACAAACTAAATTTTTACTTTTTTTGCATTAACATTAACAACGTGGTCTTATTATACAAAAAAAAAGTACATTTTGATATGAAAATATTGATAAAAATTTTAAAATGCCAATGGGAATTTTAAAATGTTCGTATATATACATATATGTTTGCTCTGTACTCACAGCTGACGGCCAGGATCTCCAGCAGGACACAGAGCAGCAGCAGCAGCAGGTTCATGACTGATGATGGAGACTAACAGACGGACACAAACACACTGACGACGGCTCTGCTTCTGCTGCTCGGATTCCTCACCTGCGGAAGGAAGCTTCACCTCCGCATTATCAGGTTTCCTAGTTTCTATTTCAGTCTCCAAGGCCACAATGTTGTCTGAGAACATGGACAATATATAATTGAGGCTCGCTTAACCGAAAACCCTGTGATCTTTTGTCTAGGGTCTGATTTTGGGAGTATCAGTACGTTGTAGAATCACTGGATCAATGGTATCAGTACACTATAAAAAGCTCAATGCTGAGATCCACACAACTGATTTGGTTAGTTTTTACAATTATAAGTGGATTACACATAAAACAATCAAGTTGTTGTGAATAAAAACAGAAGAATCATGTTGTTTTGGCTCATTTTCAATAAGTTGTTTGAACAAACAGCAAATAGAACTGAGTACGTCACTGCATTGGTGTCGTTTTGTTGAAAGTTGAAACATTCTTGGATTTAACGTGTCTTTTGGTTTGTGAAGTCATATTTAAACTTGATCAATAAATGATGAAAGCAGCGAATGGCATTACTTTAAATGGGAAAAAAAAGATTTTATTTTCCTTTTTGCACCGATTCTAAAGTGCATTCATTCAATGATTTTTCTTCGGTTTAGTCCATTTATTCATCAGGGGTCACCACAGCGGAATGAACTGGCAACTTGTCCAGCATATATTTCACACAGCGGGTGCCCTTCCAGCTGCAACCCAGTACTGAGAAAACATCCATACACACTCATTCACACACATACACTACAGCCAATTTAGTTTCTTCAATTCATGTCTTTGGACTTGTGAGAGAAACCGGAGCACCCGGAGGAAACCCACGCCAACACAAGGAGAACATGCAAACTCTACACAGAAATGCCAACTGACCCAGCCGAGACTCGAACCAGCAACCTTCTTACTTTGATGTGACAGTGCTAAACACTGAGCCACCATGTTGCCCCGATTCTAAAGTTTATTAATTATTAATTTTATTAATTTTATTTTCTATCTCATATACACTGTTTTACTTCAAAATGTAAATGAGGTTGAACATGTGATTTAGATTTTTTTTTTGCTTTTTTATTTTTAACAATTGTTCTTTATTCTTAATATTGTTTTGTGTTTAATTTGTAGATTATTTTTGAGAGAGAGAGAGAGAGAGAGAGAGATTTCTGATACTCTTAAGTAAAAAAGAACCTGAAAATTGTAAATGAAATAAAAAATAGACCTTTTGATCATTTTTAACACTGACTTGTGAATGAATAGATGCAAATCATCAAAAAAGTTAAAATAACAAATAAGTTGAGAAAATTTAATGAAAAACTTTTCCTTTAATTTCGTTCGTTTTTTTAGTGTAGGTTAACTGTTAACTAGGCATGTTATATTAATTAGTCAACTCATTACAACAGTGATTTGTTCTGTAGACATCAAAAAACAGGTGACCAAAAATACTGACCTTATCATTTTTTTCATTAAAACAAACAAAAAAAAAAATTAGTCAACGTCAGTTAACGTTACTTAATGAAATGTTAAGTATTAACTTCAAATGGTCATGTTAACTTATGGTGCATTAACATTAAGAAGTCTTTTTAACTGATTGTATTTTAATTACATTACAACATCAATTCTGTGAAAGGAACAGTATAAAATGAAAAAAATTCACATGAATCGTTCACCCGAAGTTTATCAGTGTGGGAAGGAACACTAGCTCGGCTTATACTCTATTGTTCATAATTTGTTCCTGTTAGTAAATACATCATCTAATGAAACCTTATTATAAGGTGTGACCCCAAAATATTAGAGAGAATACTATGAAAATGTTTTTGCTCTGTTTCTTTGCAAACATTACTTGAAATATTTTTCAAAAAGAAAAGAAAATCCTAATAATTTTGAAAAAATATTAATAATTATTATAATAATTTTTAATAATTTTACCTTCAACTGCATATACAGTTGAAGTCAGAATTATTAGCCCCCCCTGAATTTTTTGCCTCCCTGTTTACTTTTTTTCCCAATTTCTGTTTAATGGAGAGTTTTAATAACTCATTTCTAATAACTGATTTATTTTATCTGTGTCATGGTGACAGTAAATAATATTTGACTAGATATTTTTCAAGAGACTTTTATACAGCTTAAACTGACATTTAAAGGCTTAACTAGGTTAATTAGGTTAACTAGGCAGGTCAGGGTAATTAGGCAAGTTATTGTATAAGGATGGTTTGTTTTGTAGACCATTGAAAAATTATATAGCTTAAAGGGGTAAATAATTTTGACCTTAAAATGGTTTATATAAAAATTAAAAACTGCTTTTATTCTAGCCAAAATAAAGCAAATAAGACTTTCTCCAGAAGAACAAATATTATCAGACATACTGTGAAAATTTCCTTGCTCTGTTAAACATGTTTTGGGAAATATTTAAAAAAGGGGCTAATAATTCTGACTTTAACTGTATGTGTTTATATATTTATGTACTGTAATATTTTTTTTTTACATGCAGTGTTGGGGGCCAGTAAAAATATTCACGTATTCTGATCAAACCCTATTAGCGCTGGCTGCAAGGAATTATGGGATTGGCCCAGATCTCTCAGACGGATCATTAAAAATGAAGATGTTGTCGCGTGTCGTCTAATGATCTCCTGTGAATCTGACGCAGCATTATTTTCCTCATGGCTGGATGTGTGAGTGCTGAACACTGCTGTTTTTCCGCCTTGTCTGTTGTTCTGTGATTAACCCTGTCCTCGTCCTCATCAGCCTCTGACATATTTAATGGAGAGTTCGGGACCGTTGTGTCAGAGGATTATTAATCGTCCGTTTGGCCTTCATTAATATCTGACCTCTTTAATTGAGAGCATCCATCCGTGCTGTTGTCATGGTCATTAGGGTGTCAATGATGTTTCCTCATGACTGGGGTTTTGGCATGAATTGATCAAGTTTTTAGGTTTTATTTCATAGAGATTCCAAAGTTGTCAACAGATAAAGAAATGAGTTTTGTTTTTGTAGACATTTTAAATGATTTTATATTATTAAAAGTCATGCAGAAAACTTACATTATAAGCTACAGTTTATCGTTTTGTTTTGTTTTGTTTTGTTTTGTTTTGTTTTGTTTTGTTTTGTTTTGTTTTGTTTTGGTTTGGTTTGGTTTGGTTTGGTTTGTTTTGTTTTGTTTTGGTTTGTTTTTTTTTGTTTTAGTTTGGTTTTTTTGTTTTGGTTTGGTTTTTTTGTTTTGTTTTGTTTTGCTTTTTGTTTTGTTTTGTTTTGTTTTGGTTTGTTGTGTTTTGTGTTTTTATGTTTTGTTTTGTTTTGTTTTGTTTTGTTTTGTTTTGTGTTTTTATGTTTTTATGTTTTTTTTTGTTTTGGTTTGGTTTGTTTTGTTTTGTGTTTTGTTTTGTTTTGTTTTGTTTTGTTTTGTTTTGTTTTGTTTTGTGTTTTTATGTTTTGGTTTGGTTTGGTTTGGTTTGGTTTGTTTTGGTTTGGTTTTTTTTTGTTTTGTTTTGCTTTGCTTTGCTTTGCTTTGTGTTTTTATGTTTTGTTTTGGTTTGGTTTTTTGTTTTGGTTTTTTTGTTTTGCTTTGCTTTGCTTTGCTTTGTGTTTTTATGTTTTGTTTTGTTTTGTGTTTTTATGTTTTGTTTTGTTTTGTGTTTTTATGTTTTGTTTTGTGTTTTTATGTTTTGTTTTGTGTTTTTTTGTTTTGTTTTGTTTTGTTTTGTTTTGTTTTGTTTTGTTTTGTTTTGTTTTGTTTTGTTTTGTTTTGTTTTGTTTTGTGTTTTTGTGTTTTTATGTTTTGGTTTGGTTTGGTTTGGTTTGGGTTTTTTTTTTTTTTTTTTTTTTTTTTTTTTTTTTTTTTTTTTTTTTGTGTTTGTTTTGTCTTTTCTTTTTCTTTTTCTTTTTCTTTTCTTTTCTTTTCTTTCTTTTCTTTTCTTTTGGCAAAATTATTCCAGACAATAAAATGTTATCAGCGGGCTGTTTCATAAAAGTCGTTTAGAAAAGCGGGGATTAAAGTCCAAATCCCGACTTCAATAAGCCAAACTAAAAGTCCATGCCTAAATTGGTTCCATAACAGCAAGTTGAAGATCATTTGATCTAACTAATCTGAGTTAAGTTTAAATAATCTAGATAACTGCTCGTGTACGTTACTGTCGTGAAACACTGAAGGTTGAGCATAGATGCGTCAATTATGTTGTGTTCTACTATGGCAACTACAAGAACTGAAAGAGCTCTGAAATGAGACACAGCTACGTTCACAGCGAGTGAGCCATGTTGGCCACAGTAACTAGAGTACAGCTTGCAACAAAGCGAGAGAGAAGGCTGAACGGAAGTTGCAGATTTTAAAATATAGGCCATTATTTAGGCATATTTACGTTAAATTAAATATTTGTTACAATACATTGAAATTGCTGAAAAAAAAAGAATGTGTGCTTACTGGCAATTGTTTGCAAAAATTCTTGCAAGAAAGTTTTAATGCATTGCAGGCTCCCCGTAACATTCAAAATGTGCTTAACGTCAGCACATTAAGTTTAAAATAATTGCTACAAAGAGCCATGCACGCACAAGCGACAGGATTTTTAATTTGCTCCTGAAACCGCTGAAAAATGCTGCTTTCCCTTTGACATGTGTTTCTCACGCCTCGTGGGAAAATATCTTCGTTAAAGTGAGGCTACTGCTCGGCCTGGATCATCTCCTGGTTATTCCACTAAGGGTTTTATGCTTTAAAGTCATTCTTTAAGAAATGTAGCCTACTTCTTTATATTTGTCAGTGCTTTCGTAATAATATTTTCTTTATTAATTTTTTGTCATTTATATATATTGCTAAGTACATCCCTCACTGATCTCTCTTTTAAATTAATATTTTCTACAGGATGCTTGACAATAATATATTGCTGCATATACATCTGATTATGCAGTACCAAAGCAAAATTTGGAACTAATCTAACAAAAAATAAACTGAAGATCACGGTCCAAAAATTAATACACCCAAATTATTATGTGGGGGAAAAATATAAAATAAAATTGTAATAAACGAAAAAAAAATCTACAGAAAAAAAAAAATTAAATGTAGTTGAAATTAACGCCAATAGCCTAGTGGTATTGTGCACGGACATATAGCACTGACGTGCTCACTGCGACCCGAGTTCGATTCCCGGCTTAAGGTCCTTTGCCGATCCTTCCCCTCTCTCTGCTCCCAATGCTTTCCTGTCTGAAATCTCTACTGTTCATATCATAATAAAGGTGAAAAATTACTTTGATTAAGCTTGAACTTAAGACTTAGCCTGAGAGTAACCCCAGACCAGGCTTGTTTCCCAGCATAAGTTGCCAGAGTAACTTAGTTTGAACGATCGTAAATTTGATTTATGAAACCGAATGAAAAGCCTGGCTTTTTTCTGTAAGCTTGGTTTATGGAACAGGCCCTACATCTTTTTTTACATTAGTAATTTAATTAATTTAATTCTCTTAATGATTCTTGACTAATCTTTTCATCTTTTTTTTTAAATATAAGCACAACTGAAGTAGTTTAATTAATTAGTTTAATAAATAGTACATTCATTGTAATTTTTGTGTTGCTCTGCAAAACCTTAGGCTTATAATAATTTACAGTACAAAACATGAAAACAATCTTAAGACAACTACACTGAAACAATGTACAATATTTGCTGCAGAAACACTACTTCTAATATGTAAACAAAGTTTCAGTACTGTTGAAACAAATGAACCAAGTCAGACATTTTCAGGTCACTCTCAAAATGGCCTGATTTTATCTTCATGATCAGTAAAGCTCCTGTAATGTCAGACTTTCCCCAGGAGATGCCTTTTAAGCTGTTTTGTAAGCGCTGAAGTGTTGTTTTGATGAAACTCCCACAGTCTGAGTGGGAGAGAAAGAGCTGGAGGACAAATTCTGAACACAAGAGGATGTGTGAAGTAGGATGTGTATGTATGCAGAAAAAAGTGTTGTCAGAAAAAACAAAGTTCGCCCTCTGTTTTGTGTCTGGCTGCCAATAAGAATGTCAGGCTTTATTCAGAAAGGATGTAGTTCTTTCTTATAACATACATTGGAATGTCAATGTTGACCAATTAGAATGAAGTATTCCAGAGAGCCGTGTAATAATTCCAGATTGCTGTTTTGAATTGTTTTGGCGCCATCTTGTGGTTGATAAGTACATTAGCATACGCTCCATTCAGCCATTTTTGTTTTTATTAGCTTTGTGTTTAATTACTGAATTATTAAAATATTATACTCAAAACATTGTTTTATGTACGTAAGAGAATTGTGTTATAGCGATAACATACATAAAGGAGGTTGTTTTCACAGAATAAAGTCTGACAGGCTTATGGGTATCCCAAATGTGAAGCGGAGCACTGTTGTATAAGACTGAAGGGCTTTATTCTGTGAAAAACAACCTCCTATATGTACGTTATCTCACTTATTACATGACTACTTGCCACAAAACATAAAAATCTGACACAAAACATTGTTCTGAGACATAATAGTTTATTAATTCTTTAATTAAACACAAAGTTGACAAAACAGCTGATGGAGTATACACTAACAATGCGTGTAACAAGTTAGTGTATACTCCATCAGCTGTTTTGTCAACTTTGTCAACAATCAGTCACAATATAACACCAAACAGTCAAAAACACAAAGCTGGCAGAAACAAAACTGTTGAATGGAGCATAGATTTACCTAAATATTATTTATACACAGGATGGTGCAAAACTGTCAAAAGCAGTCAAAAAGCACAGAGTGACAGATGAGCTGAATGTGGATGTAAATATCTGGATTTGAACGTATTCACTGACAGTCATTGTGATTTGAGGTTCCCAGATGAGTTTGTGTTGTTCAGAGGTTATCTTAGAAAAACATACCTTGGAATGACCAATGGTTGTGACCGACCAATCAGAATCAAGTATTTCAGACAGCCATGTAATAAGTTAGAAATAAAATACATCCAGGAGGTTTTTTCACAGAATAAAGCCTGACAGACTTATTGGCATCCCAATGCGAAGCGAAGCACTGTTGTATAAGACTGAAGGGCTTTATTCTGTTAAAAACAACCTCCTTTATGTACTTTATCTCACTTATTACATGACTACTCGCCACAAAACATAAAAATAGACACAAAGCATTGATCTTAGACGAAATAGTTTATTAATTCTTTTATTAAACAAAACAGCTGATGGATTATACACTAACTTGTGCATTATTCAGTCACAAGATGTCGCCAAACAGTCAAAAATGCAAAGCTGACCAAAACGAAACTGGTTGAATGGAGCATAGACTACATATTATTTATTTACATGATGGCACAAAAGCAGTCAAAAACCAGACAAGCAGATATGCAGATACATTTTGAACGTATTTACTGACGGTCATGGTGATTTAAAGTTCCCGGATGAGCCTGTGTTATTTAGCGGTTGTTATCTTAGAATAACATACCTTGGAATGACCAATGGTTATGACTGACCAATCAGAATCAAGTATTTCAGAGAGCCATGTAATACGTTAGAGATAAAGTACATCCAGGAGGTTTTTTAACAGAATAAAGCCTGATAGGCTTATCTGCAACCCAACGTTTTATGTTGTATAAGCATGTCGAGCTTTATTCTGTGAAAACAACCTCCTGAATGTACCTTATCTCCCTTATTCACACGATGGCGCAAAACAGTCAAAAGCAGTCAAAAAGCACAGCCTGACAGACAAGCAGATACAAATGAATGTGGATGAAATTATTTGGATTTGAACGTATTTGCTGCTGGTCACAGTGATTTGAAGTTCCTGGATGAGTTTGTGTTATTTAGTGGTTGTTATCTTATAATAACATACATTGGAATGACCAATGGTTGTGACCAGTGGTGTAGTCAGGGCTATACTCACGTATACTCTGGATGCCTACTTTTTTCCACGAGCTGTTGGAGTGTTACGACTTCTGAGGATCAATAATTGCGTATACCCTCGGTACACTCACTTGTTTTGCTGATTAAATTTCCCTAATTTGTGTATTGGCATCCCCTTTAACTGTATACCAAATGTTTTTTTTTTTGACTCGCATCTTAATTTGTTGCAATTGGTGAATTTTTGTGTGTAAAGTGCGCCATTCCCCGCCCCCTGACGACCGCAGCAGCTGTGAGACAATTTTGTGTATACAAAAAACCAAAGACACTCCCGAAAACAAAAACTGCCAAAAAAAAAAAAAAACATACCTTCTGAGACGTATTTGGTGCTCTCCAGAAATGTATATAGGGGTACATTTTCAGAATGAGCCCGAGTTGTCAAAATATCTTCTTTTGTGTTCAACAGAAGAAATAAACTCAAGCAGGTATGCGACAAGTAAAGGGTGTGTAAATGAGAACAGAATTTTCAGTTTTGGGTGAACTCTCCCTTTTCCAACCGCGTAACTATTTTGCTCCGCTTTTTAATCAACAATACCCAGAGTTCTTGAATTTAATGCTACCATTGAAATGACTGAACAGGGTGTTGTTCGAAAACACCAGCACACAATAAAGCCAAAATAATGAGCCGAAAATCAGATAAACATGACACTGTTGGGCTTCGCCTTGGTTAAAGACTAGGTCACTGCTTGTTATACTGTGAGATTATTATACAGCAGGCCCACAAAAGCAATCTGACATGGATATGGTGTCAATATAAAAGCTCGACAGGAAGAACAGACATCAACAGTTGGAGGTCATTCAAGGCTCGGGAGGCGAGGAATCATTACTGGTAAGTTTTATTTCCTTTTTTCTTCTCATCTTACTGTTTGCACAGTAAAAAGGCATTAGCACATATCTTTGATTATTCTTTATTGATTGAACATTGTGGATTTAGGATTATATACAGCAAAGATCAAGATCCCATTTAGTAAAAAGAAAAGAGAGAAAGAGAAAGTGAATTGTGAAATATACAATTGACAGTAGTAATGCACCGATTACGATTATTCAAAGGCAGATTCAGATATTTTTTTACTAGCAAATCGGTTGAGTGGATACCGATTTTCTATTTCAATTTACTAAAATCCAGGAAAAAAAATGAGCATGTTAGTAAAATGTGCATTTGCTTCTTCACATGCTGAATCTTCCGTGGTTTTGTTGTTGTTTTTGTTGTTGTTGTTGATCTGTTTATTAAACTTTCACAGAAATAGCAAGATAGTTTTACAGAAATCTTTAAACAAATATTTTTCCATCACTTTCCCCATAAACAAAGTGAAATTACATTTACACACACAAAAAACTAATGAAATTGGAAAATACATTAAAAAAAATATTCATTAAAATAGGATAAGCATAGCGACATGGTGGCTCAGTGGTTAGCACTGTCGCCTCACAGCAGGTAGGTCGCTGGTTCAAGTCCCGGCTGAATCAGTTGGCATTTCTGTATGGAGTTTGCATGTTCTTCCCGTGTTCGTGTGGGTTTCCTCCGGGTGCTCCGGTTTCCCCCACAGTCCAAAAACATGCGCTATAGGTGAATTGAATAAACTAAATTGGCCGTAGTGTATGTGTGTGAATGAGAGTGTATGGGTGTTTCCCAGTGCTGGGTTGCTGCTCGAAGGGCATCCACTGCATAAAACATATGCTGGATAAGTTGGCAGTTCATTTTGCTGATGATCCCTGATGAATAAATTCAGGGTTAAAAAACCCTCAATGATTTTAAATTAGAGGCAAGAATTGTACTTTAATCATGACCCACACAAAGGAGAAACATACAGTACATTATCTTGAGTGGTTGGTGAGTTAAAATAAATTGTATAATTTCAAAGTATGAAGAAAAAAAACTAATCGGAATATGTGAAATACACAAAACATACTGGCACAAACCTAAAACGATAGACTTGTTGTTTAAAAAATGCTAACTCATCGTCTTCCAGCAGGGGGCGCCTTTACACTGAAATAAATGAGTCACTGGATTCACTAAATTGCTTAAAGGTAAGTGGTTGCAATGAATTTATATGGGGTGAATGTAAACAAATTAAGCTGAACATTACTAAAGATAATTTATTTGTTTTAATTCAGCATATATAAATTGTTTGCAACCACTTACCATAAAACAATTTAGTAAATCCAATGAATTGTTTTTTGCAGTGTAGGAGTAACTGCAGAGCATTTCTGTTCAGCCGTGAACAAAGCAGCTGTTCTGATAGTGTTTAATGTGCATTTTACAGATATAATCTCTGAAGAAAAGACTGCTTTAATACCCCCCCCCCCACACACACACACACACACAAATATTTAGTGTCGTCCTCCAATATTTCAAACACCAAAACCAAATATGATCAACCATAACATCCTATTAATTAATTTAATCCACACATAAAATGAAACAAATGGATTCACAATTAGTTAATTAAATATAGCTAGATCTCTTTGCTCAAGCTTTAAACTTTGAAATATGAAATGTAATCCTTAAGTGATCACCCAAATTAGCTGTAATGAAAACTGGTCAAACACATCAATATGATCCGACCAGTATTACTTTCCTTTTTGTCTGTCGAACACAAAAGAAGATATTTTGAAAAATGTTCAAAACCTGCAAATTGTTAGAATCCTGTAACCACTGACTTCCATAGGAAAAATAAAATACCATGGGAGTCTAATGGTTACCGTTTTCCAACATTTCTCAGAATATCCTCTTTTGTGTTTAACAGAAAAAAAGAAACTCATAAAGGTTTTAAACAAGTAAATAGTGACAGATTTTTCAGTTTTTTTTTTTTTTTTGGGGGGGGGGGGGTGACTATCCCTTTAATGTTAATTAATTGTTTTATGTTCAATCCACTTAAATCAGTGATTTTAAATTAATGGAATAAGTTAAAGTTAGACAGATTAGTGTTTATTGCTGCCTTTTCAGCCATTTGAGCTTATCTCAAATGATCTGATGTTTGTTAACATTTTCTTTATAGACTCTGTAGTATAAGGTTGATGCAGTCCATTTGTATTCAAATCTGGACATATCACCCAATCTGAAACAAATCAGTTCATAACAAAAAATGATTAGAACAAAAATCCACCAAGCAGATTTTTATCATTGTCAGATATTTCTACATTCTTGAACTATTAAGTTTCTATTAAAGGATGCAAGCACACATAAAGACTCCATGTTTCCTTTTTTTAATATATATATTTCTTTTTTTAATATTTCCCAAATAATGTTTACAGAGCAAGAAAATTTTCACAGTATGTCTGATAATATTTTTTCTTCTGGGGAAAGTCTTTTATTTTGTTTTATTTTGTTTTGAATTTTTTTTACACTCTTTTACACTCCTACATTTGTTTTAAAAGTTTTTCATTTTTTTATGAACCAATTTAAGGTCAAAATTATTAGCCACTTTAAGCTATATTGTTTTCGATAGTCTACAGAACAAACCATCGTTATACAATAACTTGCCTGATTACACTAATCTGCCTAGTTAACCTAATTAACCTAGTTAAGCCTTTAAATGTTACTTTAAGCTGTATAGAAGTGTCTTGAAAAATATCTAGTCAAATATTATTTACTGTCATCACGGCAAAGATAAAATAAATCAGTTATTAGAGATGACTTATTAAAACTATTATGTTTAGAAATGTGTTGAAAAAAATCTTCTCTCCATTAAACATAAATTAGGGAAAAAGATACACAGGGGGCTAATAATTCTGACTTCAACTTATATATATATAATTTATTATTATTATTATTATTTTGGCCATGATTTGGACGTTTGTTTTCTGTTTCAGCGCTGCAGGAATGGCTCAGTTATTGTGGGTATTTCTTTTGCTCGCTGTAACAGTCAGAGGTAAGCGATGCATTTCTATATTAGGGACTTTGAAATACACTGAACTGAATAAAATGATTCATTATATTTACTAAGATTTTTTAAGATAATTGCTTGCAAAAAGGGGCAGCCCGGTGGCTCAGTGGTTAGCACTGGAGATTCATTGGAGGTTCATTCTGCTGTGACAACCCTGTAATAAAGCACTAAGCCGAAGGAAAATGAATGAATGAATGGTTGCAAAAAAAATTATATGGGCTGAATTTTAACAAATAAAATTTAGAAGTGTTCAACTTAATTTGTTTGTATAAATCCAGCCCATATTAATTGTTTGCAACCACTTACCTTACAAAACCGCTTTAATACAAAGAAATGTATTAAATCCAATGAATGTTTTTTTTATATGTGTAATATGCATATTTTTAAGGAAAAATTAGCATGTGAAAAGTTCCTGATCCATCCTTAAGTTAAATATCAGGATATAACAGTCAACATAATGCTATAATTTATTTTTTGCACAATCATAATCAAGTTTAAATACATTTTAACATATCACAATGACACTAAATTATTAATGTACTTCTAAATGAATTACAAGTATGCATGTCATGTTTTTTTTTTTTTTGTTTTTTTTTTTTTGCTTTGACTAGATGCATTCTCACAAAGGATTATTGGGGGTCAGGAGGTCGTACCGTACTCCATCAAATACCAGGTGTCACTTCAGGTGGACAGAAAGCATTTTTGTGGAGGAACACTGATTCAGCCGCAGTGGGTGTTGACTGCTGCCCACTGCTGGAGACCGTATGTACTGCAGCCTGAATACACACTTCATTAATTTACAGTGGCCATCATACTGTAAATGAAATCACTGCCTTTAAATAAATATTGCATTTATTTTTTGTGAATATATACAATGTATATAGATGAAGACAAAATTGTACATTAGTAATTAGTTATTAAAACTATTATATTTTGTCTTTGCCTTGATGACAGTACATAATATTTTACTGGTTATTTTGCAAGATACCAAACCAGTATTCAGATTAAAGTGCATGTTAAAGCCATAACTAAGTTAACTGAGTAGGTTAGGATAATTGAACAAGTTATTGGATAACAATAGTTTGTTTCTGTAGACAATCGGAAAGCAAATCGTAAAGAGCCTAAATATTGACCATAAAAGATTATTTTTTTAAATAAAACAACTTTTCTTCCAGCCAAACTAAAATAAATTTGACATTCTATGCGAAGTTAAAATAGTTGGGTTAAAAATGCCCCAACATATAACCCAACTATTTTAACTGTGTTGACTGTCAAATTTATTTTAGTTTGGCTGGAATAAAAGTTGTTTTAATTAAAAAAAAAATTAAAAAAAAAATACTTTGGGTTATTTTAACCCAATGCATTGGGTTATTTTGATGTTTCTATTCTGGTAGTATACAATTGCTACTATTATAGTTGTACTATTAATCACAACTATATAATATTTATATTTTTATAAATATTTTTATAAATTATATATTTTTTATAATTATGGCTGTGTAAATAATTAACATACAGTTTTCAAAAATATTGAAAATGCTTAATTTTAAATTTTAAATTCCAGACACTAAAATAAATCCAAATAATTAAAAGAAATCATGTACTTACCCAGTTTATCAATGGAGAAATGATAACTGGAAGCCTGTAAGGGGTCATCTGCAGGGGTATTATAATAATTTTGACTTCTACTGTATATATTACTGCATTTTAATAATACATTAATGCATTTTTAAAACAATTTATTAACTTAGCATTGTGTAACATTTTAGGATAAGACTAAATAATACAATTAAATTCATACAAAAATTGCAACCTAGAATTTTTTTTTTTTTTAAGAGTTATTTAATATGGTTTCCTTGATTTTCCTGTTAATAATTTCATTTTCTTTTAATCATGTAAATGAACATATCTGATCTTTTACAATTATTTTGTTAGAATAGTTTTTGTCATTGGTACTGACTAATCTAATAAAAAACAAATTAGCAGGATTTGCTCAAATAACTTGCACATGATACCATAGACCAGGGGTGTCAATCTCATATCCTGGAGGGCCACAGCCCTGCACAGTTTAGTTCCAAGCCTGCTCCAACACACTAATGCTGCGGTCACACTAGAGTTTGTGCATGCAAAATTCTGTTAAAAGGGGCGGGATCAAACAAGATGGTTTAAAATGGACATTTAGCTTGCATGCTAGCTTGCATGGTTCGGGATCTATAGAGCTGCGCATCGTTGGATTTGCTCTTCAGTGTTTGGACTCTCAGTAGTGATTTTTAAACCACACTGATCTGAGCTGAACTGAACTTAAACACTACAAACAGAACTACACTGTTCCTATTTACTATGACCTTTTATGTGAAGCTGTTTTGACACAATCTACATTGTATAAGCGCTATACAAATAAAGGTGAATTGAATTGAATTGAATTTAAAAAAGCTAGTGACTGGTCCATATTTTATATTTGTGTACAGAGAGGTCATGTTTTGATCTTAGGTTTCATGCAGTCACGTGATGTGATTTTGCAGGTCAGAGTTCACCAAGCTTGAACTTTACAATGCAACTAACTGCGAAACTTGTGGCACAAGCTTGCGTTTCCGCTCAGTCACATTCACATGCTTATAAATGGAAGTCTATGTGGCGAAAAGTGCAGTGTGACCACGGCTTTACGGGTTTCAAATAAACCTGAAGGACTTAATTAGTTTGGTTAATTAGATCAGGTGTGTTTAATTAGGATTGGAACTAAACTGTGCAGAGCTGTGGCTCTTCAGGAACTGAGTTTGACACCTGCAATCTTGACAGTAATAAAGAATAAAATAATATCAGTAAAAATAAATAATACAGTAATGATTTTCAGATAGATCTACAGTATTAAGGTGTACTCATTTATGCTGACCACCACTGTAGATTTGCTCAGTAATAACAAATGGCATTTTACTTCAATTGAATGTATTTCTTTCTCACAAACAAAACAAAAGAAGTCTGATTGTTGTGTTGTATTTGGGTGAACAGGGCCAGTGTGATTCAGGTGGTGCTGAGTGAGCACAATCTCGCTGTAGAAGAGGGATTTGAGCAAGTTTGTACTGTGGCCAAAGTGTTCAGTCATGTTGCCTACAATCCAAAAACATTCAACAATGACATCATGATTATTAAGGTAAGAAACACAATAACAAATGCTCAACTACAGATGAATCCTTTTATTTGTTTGGCTGTTGATATTAAGATATTTTCTACAATAATGCACAGTGATTGATAGACACACACTTAAGGTTACTTAAAATGAAGTTACTTAAAGACTTAGGGTCCAATCATACACCCGGCGCAATAAGGCTCAATACCTGCCCCGACTTGTTGCTATTTTCAGAGCAACACAACCTTAATTTTTCAGTTTTCCGCCACGTTGTTTAAATAGCAAATCCATTTGCAAAACTTTATGGACTCATGGGTGTTTCGGTCTAGAAAAGAGGTGTGTTAAGGCACATTTTTGGCACGTTGCTATTTTGAGGAACTAAAATAGACTGTGCAATAGACCAGCTGAAAGCAGGTCTGAAGTCCAGCGCAGTGCGTGTTAGTTGTGCGTCTTGATTACACTTTCTTAATTGCTTTTTTCAGTTTATTCATGACACTTTGCTTTTGTATAATGTAATTATTATTAGCAGTGTTATTTATTATATGCATATTTATCAAATAAAAAAAACTAATTCAAAAACAAGCTTAGATTTGTCCACCTGTCGGGTTTTGGACCAAATGGGGCATAGGAAGGGTCTTTAGATATAACTCAGGTTTTTGAACACACTTCATTATTATTGTTCATTTATTTGTTTGCTGAAAATTAGAACTCAATTTAGAAATAGTTTTGAAATAAATCTTTGAGCTTAACAAACAAAATTAAATAAATAGGCTAATGGATGTCTGTGCATACAACACCATTTTCTTATCTACGAAAGAGTGAAAGTAAAGTAAAGGCTTATTGGAGGAGGCTTGTTCTTTATCCTCGCTGCAGATGCTCTGTTTACTGTTTTCTCACTAGTGAAAAATTCAGATTTTCCACTTACAAAGTCTGCCATGTAAATAACAAAATGCACTATGGTTGCGACACAACTGACTCTTAAAGGGAATGGGAGATGAGACTCTGATTGGTTTATTCTCAAAACACACCCATAACTCATTAAGAGAATAAGCTCAACCCTGTTAGACCATGCGCCGCAGCACAGAGCGTATTTTCCAGTCCTTATTATTATTATTATTATTTTACCAGAAATGACAGATGCTTGCGGACCTCCAGCCTCCCACAGTAGAAATGATCTCACGCTGTAGTGGTGAGAGTTGTGCGTGGCTTTCAGTGCAATGTAAACAAAAGATACATTAGACGAATGATTACAAATTATTAAAATAAATATGTATGTATGAACGCAGATAATAACAACAGTTCATTTAAATTCTTAGCTAATATAAAGCTTAAATTAACATTAGACAAATACAATTTTTTATTTATTCTTATTTTTATTTATTTATTGTTCTGTCATTTATTTTCATTGTAAAATTATCACTCATGTTTATATCAAAAACCTTTTCATTTATTTTCAAGTCCAAAGAAAGAAATGGACTATTGTTTGTTTTTTTATTAATATATTAATCAAAATCTGTTTGGTTATTGAGAATCAACTTTAAAATTTAAGCAGTTTTCTTGTGATTTTCTAGTTGTGTTTTGAATTCTCTCAAGGTTTTTTTTCTTCACTTCCGCCATTAGTGAAGTTTTTTTTCCCTCTCCGCTGTCGCCACTGGCTTGCTTGGTTCGGGATCGGTAGAGCTGTGCATCGTTGGATTTGCTCTTCAGTATTTGGACTCTCAGTAGTGATTATTAAACCACACTGAACTGAGCTCAACTGAACTGAACTTAAACACTACAAACTGAACTACACTGTTCCTATTTTCTGTGACCTTTTATGTGAAGCTGCTTTGACACAATCTACATTGTATAAGCGCTATACAAATAAAGGTGAATTGAATTGAATTGAATTGAATTGAATAAATGCATAATAATCCTCATAACCGTGAAACCATGATTATTCTTCAGACTATAATCGTACAACTATAATCTATAATCGTTGCATCCCTAATTGTTACGCAGTTTAAAACATAACACATGAATGTGTTTGAATGTAGATGAAGCCTACTTGAGAAATGCACTGATTTTGTTGTGCTTTGAAATACAACATTTGAATAGGTTTGTAAAAAAAGCCAGATTGTACAATGCAGTGATGTTATGTAGTTTCAAAATACACATTAACGTCTCAGTGTAGAAAAAACCAACGTGGGTGTCTTAAAGAGCAAAAATACAACATATGGGCTATTATATTGCTGTTGTGTCATCACTTATATTGCAAGTCATATCTCTCTGGCCCCTCATTTGGGATGCTTTTCATGAACTGGCCCCCATGACAAACTAATTAAATAGCCCTGATATAAAATATAAAGTGGGTCTCAGGGAAAAAAGCACTGCATTAAATTACATTTTCCCGCACCATGTCTAAAAAAATCTGAAAATTTATTTTACCTTCAATGGAGTTTCTGCGCTCGTCTGCTGCTACTGACAGGGCTTTAGTTAAATGAATCCTAAAGTCTATTTAACTGATTGTGTTTTAATGAAATTACAACGTCGATGCTGTAAAAGGAACTGTACGAAATTAAAAACAGTCACATTGACCTTTCACTGGAAGTTTAGGTAGGGTAAAAACACTAGCTGTGCATACACCTTATTTTATTTATGAAGACTCTGTATTTATTTTTCCCCAGCTCACTGCTCCAGCACAGTTGAACGCTTATGTTCAGCCGGCGCTGCTGCCCACCGCAGACACACCAGAGCTGGCCGGAGGAAGCAGCTGCACTGTGAGCGGATGGGGAGTGACGCGACTGTACAACTTCTATTTGTCACCGATTCTGCGCGCTGTGGATGTGGAAATCTTCAGCAACTGCCAATTATACTACTACTACAGAGTCAACGACAACATGATCTGTGCTGGCTCTCGTTTCGGTGGAAAAGATTCATGCCAGGTAATCAGATAAGGTTTAAATGCAAATGAGAACTTGTACTAGGCCTGTCACGATATCTATTTTTCATTGTGTGATATATTGCACCAAAATATATTGCGATAGGCCATATTATTGTCATTATTGTTATTTTATGCTACTTGTTATTTAACGCCAGTATGACAATATAAAATCATCACAATGCAAGCACGCTCTTCCAAAGAACACATCGTATTTATTCTTAAGAATATTTAATATAATTATAATCATTTTAACAAATTAATAATGAGGCATTGGAATCAGATTGTGAATGCATATCTTAAATAAACATAAATAAATGTTAACAAAAAAGTGCAAGGTAAAAAGTAACAGAGGCTGCGATATCTGCTTCCAGATCTATTTTCAGGCACCAACATGAAAATATACTGTAGTCATTATTCATTCATTTTCTTTTTGGCTTAGTCCCTTTATTAATCCGGGGTTGCCACCGCGGAATGAACCGCCAACTTATCCAGCACATGTTTTAACGCAGCGGAGGCCCTTCCAGCTGCAACCCATCTCTGGGAAACATCCACACACACTCACTCACACTCATACACTACAGACAATTTAGCTTACCCAATTCACCTGTACCACATGTCTTTGGACTGTGGGGGACACCGGAGCACCCGGAGGAAACCCACGCGAACGCAGGGAGAACATGCAAACTCCACACAGAAACACCAACTGACCCAGCAGAGGCTCGAACCAGTGACCTTCTTGCTGTGAGGCAACAGCACTACCTACTGCACCACTGCGTCGCCATACTATAGTCATTTATAGTAAATAATATAGTGTTTTTTTAAGCATACTAACACTGACACCTCCAATAGAGATAGAGAGGTTGCATAATCAGCTAAAATGTTGCTAGAATTGGTTTTCATGTGTGGGCAATATACATTTCATCACCAAAAATGATAGAGGTCATGTCTACATGTTGTGCGATAAGTCGCTATACTGATTTTTGTCATGTTTCTAGTCTAAATATCTAAAAAAAAATCTTAAATGAAAAATATAATAGTAAAATAATAGTAAATAATAGTAAAATATTAAAGGAAAAAAATATTGGGTCACACTTTACAATAAGGTTTCACTAGTTAATATATTTACTAACATTAACTAATAATGAACAATGTTTGTGGTTTGTGCAGCATTTATTAATCATAGTTCAACATTTACTAATGCATTATTAACATCCAAATTTATGCTTGTAACATTAATGCACAGAGAGTTAACATGAACTAATGATGAACAACTGTATTTTCATTTAAACTAACATGAACAAATACTGCAATGTATTGTTGATTGTTTATTCATGTTAGTGAATGCATTAACTAATACAGCCTTTATTGTAAATTGTTACCAAATATGGTCTTGTTTTTAGAAATGATGTCGATTTAGTTTTTTTTAAACAAGCTAAATATTCTACCAATGTAGTAAACAATATAATATTATTTCATTTACATTTACATTTAGTCATTTAGCAGACGCTTTTATCCAAAGCGACTTACAAATGAGGACAAGGAAGCAATTTACACAACTATAAGAGCAACAGTGAACAAGTGCTATAGACAAGTTTCAGGTGTGTAAAGTCTAAGAAGCAAAGCAAAAGTGATATTTTTTTTATTTTATTTATTTATTTTTTTTTAGAGAGAGTACAGTTAGTGGTATAGCCAGAGAGGCAGTTACAGATTAGGAAGGAAAGTGGAGACTAAATAGTTGAGTTTTTAGTCGTTTCTTGAAGACAGCAAGTGACTCTGCTGTTCTGATGTAGTTAGGGAGTTCATTCCACCAACTGGGCAGATTGAATGCGAGAGTTCGGGAAAGTGATTTCTTCCCTCTTGGGGATGGAACCACAAGGCGACGTTCATTCACAGAACGCAAGTTTCTGGAGGGCACATAAATCTGCAGAAGTGAGAGCAGATAAGAAGGAGCAAAGCCAGAGGTCGCTTTGTAAGCAAACATCAGAGCTTTGAATTTGATGCAAAGTGAAAACAAGATTATTTTACTTAGCCATTGGCATTACTTCTTTATTTTAAGGAAAAACTCATCATTTGATTTATTATTTCTGAAAACAAAACTACATTTGTTGGTTGTCTGGAAAAAACTTTTTGATTTAAGCATTTTATAATATTTTAACTAGACAAAAACTCTAAATCAAAAAAAGCATTTTGCAGTCTAGCAGCCAATGGAGTGAATTAGAACTGGTCCTTTTCACTTTTTGTTCACCATTGATTACAGAAGTATTTTTTTCACATTAATTCTGCCCAACATTAAACAATTTTTGTTGGAGCATTATAAGTAATAAACCACATCTGTTAAATACAGTGCAAATCGAGTGAATCATGACCTAACGGTTACACATAATGCTAACATAATGAACATGAACAACTTATTTTACGATTAATAAATGATAGAGACTAAAATATTCCTCACAAACTGAAATATTTTGATTATGCATATAGAAACATATGTTTGTGTTCATTACAAAGTAAGCACACACATACATCTAGCTCAAACCTGCTCGGGAGCAGGCTCATTTCATATAAACAGGATTAGATCAGGTCAGTTCAAGCAAAGTTAATACTGATAGTATGTACCAAATGCTGATATTTTATAGTAGTTTTATACACTTGGGAAAATAGTAAATATAATCTTTTTAACTATATATATATATATATATATATATATATATATATATATATAAATATCACCAAAACAAGAATTAACAAGACCGGAGTGGCACCAGTTTCTATTCTTATACTTCTTAAAATCAAAAACTGTAATGTTTTGTTTCTCCTCATCACTTTTTCATTTAGTTCAAGACTTATAATGCTTCAATGAATGGAAAAAAAATCCTGTTGCAAAAATAATATCAGCCGTGGAATATTATACACTAGAAAAGAAAATACATGTTTTCTCAATAGCTTTCAAGAGTTCACACTTAGCTGATGATTGATTATAAAGCTTGTTTGGCATGCTATCCCAGGAGAGAGCCCTGAGCTCATAAGATCCTCGGGCCCAGGCTCCCTCCCATTTGTAGGGTGAGAGGGGAGTTTGAGCTCAGGTAGAACTCAAGAGTTCCCCATGCTGTAGAAGCTAATAAACAGATAGTGATTGCTCTTAAGAGATAACTGCTTACTAGGAGCATGTCTATGGTGCCAATTTGGATTAGTCAATTAACTTAAGTTGCATGTTTTTGGACTGTGGGAGGAAACCGGGGAACCCGGGGGAAACCCACGTGAGCACGGGGAGAACAAGTAAACTCCGTACAGAAACATTGGCTGGTTTGGTGAGGACTAGAACCAGTGACGTTCTTGCTGTGATGCAACAGTGCTAACCACTGGGCCAACGTGCCACACATCTAGGAAAGGAGGAGGAGCAGGGGTGGAAGTGGGGATTCTTCAAAACGAAGATGGCTGTTATATGGAAGTTAGGGTATTTATAGTGGCTTAGGGATCGTCTGATTGGTGAATCATAAATTGAATAATACGGGACCAGCCGCAAGCAGTCATAAGCACGTGATCCTCTAGAAATTAGTTTATAAATAAACTTCACTTATCTAAATCAATCTTGTGAAAGACTTTATAACGAGGCTATTAAACATTGATAATATACTATTATCATTATTATTATTATTATTTTTGCTAGTTATTTTTGGAAGAAACACTATTCATCTTTGTTTACAGACATCATTTAGACCTGTCTGAGCGCAACCTGAGTATTTAGTTTGACCCCTCAAAAACACCTGCTTTGTTATGACAATGGGCAGTTTCCTTTGTTTATGATGCCATATAAACCCTCCCAGGGGTCCCGCCAGAGGGAATACAGGTGTGGTCCGTCAATTCAGGCAGATGTTAGATGAGCTCTGATATGCCACAGCTTTTCAGGACTTTATCTTCAGCCTCTGTGTTTGGTTCAAATTTAGGTGCATTTAGGCACATAATAGGTACGTCATTTTTGTTATCTGGACACTTTGGTTACATCTGAAGCTTTTAAAGGGACAGCTCACATCAAAAATAAATATATATAATATATAATCACCAAATCCTCAAGTGGCTCCAAATCCTTTGTTTTGTTTTGTTTTTTTGGGGTTTTTTTTTGGTTTTCTAACACAAAAGAAGATTTTTTTTAAGAGGGTGTGAAACTGGAAGCTACTGAGACCCGTTCCCTCGCAAAGATTTTTTGCGTAATCTTGCATAAAAAGTTTCCACAAACACTTCCTGTTCACTTCACACATGTCAACCCTCCCGTTTTTGCCAGGATTCTCCCATTTTTTACCATTCTATCCCGCTATCATACTATCATTAAATATTTTCCCATATTTCTCCCATATTTTTAATCTTGAAAGCACACTGAAATTAATATAAAAATGTCTGCGTTCACTTTCTTTCCATTAAAGCTGTGCGTCGATCATTGCCATTCATATTCAACCTCTAAATCAGCGAATGCATGGATAAGCGCTGAGTGACTGATGGGTTCCGTATGATAAACTGATCACAGATCAGCTTCTGTACATGAAGAATCCTGGCAAAAACGGGAGGGTTGACATGTATCAAGTGAACAGGAAGGGTTTGTTGAAATACAGTTTTGCGTGAGAACGCAAAACATCTTTGCAAGGGAACACAAAAACTGTAAAAATATATATTTTCCTATCACTCTGTTTTTTTTTCTCCCTCACAGTTTTTTTTTCTTCCACCCAATTTTTTCCCCATCATCACACCCCTTCTGTGTCTCCGTAGGAGGCCATTGACATCCATAGTAAAAAAAAAAAATATATATATATATATATATATATATATATATATATTAATAATTAGAAATAAATAGATAGAAATAGAAATAATATTAATAATTAGAAATAAAATACTATTTAAATTGGTGGCTACAAGTTTTGAGATTTGGCAACTTTTTCAGCAGAAAGCAACTTAAATAGGTTGAAAAAATAAGTGGAAACCGGAGCACCCGGAGGAAACCCACACCAACACAGGGAGAGCATACAAACTCCATACAGAAATGTCAACTGACCCAGCCAAGGCTCGAACCAGCGACAAGTGAAGTTTGTGTGTGTCAGCAATGAGGTCCCATGATGAACCTCCAAAACACTAAACGAAAGAAAATCACCCAAAAAGGAAACTCACAATGCAAAAAGGATTTCAAGTAAGCTTCAAGAGGAAGTTCAAACCCAAACAACAAACAAAAAGTTTTGTAACTGATAGAAAGGGAAGAACTAAATAATCTATCAAGAAAAAGAAATGGAAAATGCATCAAAATACCCTCACTCGCTTACTAACATAAACAGGAGAAAAATAATTACAAAAAGAAAAATGACACCCACTCTCTACTAACCCAATCCCAAATAAACAAACAAAAAAAAGTTTTATTAGAAAGTCAATAACAAAGTAGTATTCAAAAATCAAAGGTAATCTCACAACCAAAAGGTTTCTGAGGCAAAAGCTTCATAAGATTCACAACAGCATTAATGGAACTTACACAAATTAAAGCTCTTAAACAACCAATAATGCTTTAAAGTATCAGAAATTAGAAGAAACCTCACAAAGGAGCCTCCACACACTCAAAAAACACCCTGTTCTAGAGGAGAGCTGCTGTTTAAAGCTGCGGTCACACTAGACGATTCTCCCCATAGACTTCCATTCATACGCACGTGAATGCGTCAGACTGGAAACGCAAGCTCATGTGACAAGTTTCGCAGTTCGCTGGTTAGAAAGTTCAAGCTTGGTGAACTCTGACCTGCGAGATCGCATCACATGATTGCGTGAGACCAATTGAAGATCAAAACATGACCTCTCTGGACAGAAATTTAAAACGTCGACCAATCGCTCACTTTATTTAATGGCTAATCATCTTGTTTAATCCCGCCCATTTTCGCAGCGGTGTACGACAGAATTTCACAAGCACAAACTCTAGTGTGACCGCGACATAAATGTCTACTGCTCTTCTTATCCGCCAATCAGTGAGGAGTTCATCATTGGCAACAGGTGATAGTCATTATCTTTTCCTAGAGCAGAGAAAAGAGAAAGGAAATACAAAACAGATACGGCCTGCAATGCAACGTGGGTAGGTCATGTAATAATGACAAGTGGCAGATGTACTATGTCCGAAATCCATTCATACTATTCATATTCGTACTATATAGAGCATACTTTTCCAGCAGTCGCATAGTAAATTCAAATGTAGTACCTACTCGAGTAGTAGTCAATTTCGGAAAGACAGCCACTGTTTTTCAGATACAAAGTATGTATCCTGCGTCCTCAGCATTGTTATAAGCTTAATATCTGTCCTGATATTCTATTTAATTGTAAATAAATCTGTTTCGCAGGGAGATTCTGGTGGCCCTCTTATTTGTGATGGCTATCTAGAAGGCATTGTGTCGTGGGGAATCGGCTGTGCTCTTCCGTACTATCCTGGCGTCTACACAAAAGTGAGAAACTACAACCGCTGGATCGACTGGATCATCAGCACTGAAAGCTGAAAAACAGGTTCAACTGAATGAAGGATTCCTTTTTTTTTTTTTTTTTTTTTTTTGCTGAATCCATCTTTCAAATCAAGTTTGTTTCTTTTAAAATAGATCCTACTTCATGAACTGATCCAGTCGCACGATTGCATTCAAAGTCCAAACTTTCAAGAATGAAATAAATTTTTATTTGTGTTTAATATGATCAAGCACATTTTTATAATTTTTTTTTGCTGTTGTTGTTGCTGATTTAAAATCTGATGACTGGATATGTTTCCCATTTCTCATTTGATCTGAATTACCCATGTAGCAAAGAATTCTGGCCCAGATTTGGCATGAAGCTGGCACAGCAGGCATTCATCCGGCACTGGCATACAGCATGTAGGTTTGGCAGAGATGGCACCGTCTTTGAGGCGGCACACAAGGCATGGACCAGAAGTCAAATGTAGCATTTGGCCCGGATGTTAAAAAACTGATATGTGGGCCATGTAAGTGTGGGCTATCTTGATCCACGTTTAAAATACATTTGATTATTTTTAAGTCAATTTTACCAATCAGGTCGCTTTCATGAATTAACTTGGCTGAGACTTGGCCCAGATATGGTCTATGTTTAGCCCTTGTCTGAAAGCCAGACTTGGTCCAGTCATGTACCGCATCTGGGACAACCAAAAGCTGATTTTGTGGGCCAGAGCTGGAACAGAGAAATATTGCTATGTGGGAAGGCTTTTTGCATGAATACTTGAATGCTTGAAACTATTACATAGAGCGTTATTACATGTGAATTACATGTGAATTTTTTCTACACAACTAGTACAATTTTAAACTCATGAAGTCAATAGCCAATAGCTTTAAGGGAATGTCAATAGCTGTCACTGCAATTTATGCAATTGTCACAGTTTTGTTTCTTATAAATACATCAAGTTTACAACAAGCTCCTACTTGTGTCTTTATTGCAGTCCTTTGAACTCTGGACTGAGTAAACAGGACAATCATCCATCTGTGCATTACTGCACTTAAACATTTTCTAGTAGAGAATAAATCTTTAAACCACATGTAGGTATGTTTTTATCAATGATTGTCAGAACAATGCAATGCACAATCCTGTTTGTGGAAGTAAAGGTGAAAGTTTGCTGTTAAGTTCAGCCTCAGGCTGTCTAAACAGAGGTGAGTTTTTCCTTGAGTAGAACATTAAAGAGGAATTTTTGCAGAAAATGCAGTGATTTGCCAACATTTACTGGTCTTATGAAGTGAAACAATTAATTTGTGTAAGAAACTGAACGTTATTTACAAAGTATCCCTTTAACTAACCCACCAAGAAAAAAATGTTAGGATTGCATTTCTTAACTACTAATGTCACTATAGTTAACACACGCAATGCATTATTTTTCAACACATGCCATAATTTCTAAAATATCAACCTCTACCAAATAGTTGACATGTCGGTTTATGGTAAAAGTACCAGGATTAATACATATACTATACTAGACCAATTTATTTAAAAACATAATCAAAAAACACGTTTTAATTACTAAATCAAAATACTTTCAAAATAAAGTATTACATACAAAATTTCAGATTGTCATTTAACATGTTATCTTGTTGTTTTTTTTTTTTTTTTTTTTTTACCATAAAACCAAAATTAAATGTAGTAGTGCAACAGGATGATGTTTGTTGATTTTTTTCTGTAAACCAACAATGCTGTGTGTAAACCATTATTTAATACAGTCATTCTTTAAATGATTTTTCAGTCTCTATTTAAAACAGTAAACATAGTCAACCATTTGGTAGAGCGGCAGTCATAGGGATATTACCTTTAATTCACAATCATGGCACTCATGACAGTCTGGAGTGGCTATATTTTTGCCTATATACAGTCAAAGTCAGTATTATTACAGGAAATCTGGGGGGGCCCAATAAATATCTAGAAGTATAAATTATGCCTATAAACTATATATAGCATTGTTTTCTATCATATTTTTTTATGGTGAGAGTTAAACAAATACACTTTTAACGTTATTAAATATTATTTAGTATATAATCTAATATAAATAAATAAATGTAATTATTTATTTATTTATTTATTATTTTTAGTTTTAAATTTATTTTAAGGAAACTAATTACTTAAAATGTAGAGATTGCATTCATTGAAATGTTGAATAGAAGAGAAAGTGATATAAAAAAGCAAACAAATAAAAATTAAATCAAAGTAGGAAATTCCATGGCTGGAAATGCTTAGGGCCCCAAAATCACTACATGATACGCCTCTGTACGTAATATTTTACTAGATATTTTTCAAGATATTAGTATTCAGCTTAAAGTGACATTTAAAGGCTTAACTAAGTTAATTAGGTTAACTAGGCAGGTTGGGGTAATTAACTAATAATTAACTAATAATTATATCGCTAATAATTTTGACCTTAAAGGGCTTTAAAAATGTGAAAAACTGCTTTTATTCTAGTCGAAATAAAACAAATAAAACTTTCTCCTGAAGAACAAATATTATAGGAAATACTGTGAAAAATTCCTTGCTCTGTTAAACATCTTTGAAAAATATTTTAAAAATAAAAAATTTACAGGAGGGTTAATCCTTTTGACCTCACATGTATATGTTTTGTCTCTTAAAGTGCCAGTAGATATTGACCTGTATTTCATGAATCAATAAGAACCACAAGTCCTCCAAAAAAAGTTCATTATTACATGCTGAAGACAAAAAAGTCAAAAACCTCTTTAATAACTCTTGGGTGTTTCCACTTTTGGGTGTACTTTCCAAAGTAATT
>NC_079457.1:10503761-10568761 GCF_903798145.1 Danio aesculapii | reverse complement strand
CATGCCCCGCCCCCTTCAAGACGCTTCATATTTGATGTGCTTGAGCTTAATCATTCTCACTGGCAGAGCTGTGATAAAAACAAAACGCTATTGGCTGTTTTTTTTAAGGGGAGGAGCTACACTATGTCCCCACCCTCTCTTCATGTGTCAGATTATGTCAAATATCGAATAAAAAAATGCATATTTCAAAGCACTTCACATGACCTTTAAGACTAGCATACTGACACTTGCATTAAAAAACATTATTTTGAATACACAAAGTTCAAATTAAGCTCTTAGCAATGCATATAAAGTTTTGATGTATTTACATAAGAAACATTATGAAATATTTCATGGAACATAATCTTAATCTTAATATTCGAATGATTTTTTTGTCAATGTATTGTTGGCTATTCCCACAAATAAACATGTGCAACATAAGATTTTTATGGTCACACACAGTATTTGCTCTCCTTTAAAAACCTGCAGTCACTCATCAGTCAGAGCCAAATCATGTGTCAATCTTGCGTTTGGAAATATGTGTTTGTGAAATGTGGGTGTGACTGAACAAAAAGCACAGAATTACAAAATAATGAATCATGCACAAATTATTGTTCACCTTTTGTTGATCGCTCTGCATCTGTTTTTTCCAGTTCGGCTCACAGTGGGACGTTTATCTGTCAAAATCTGATGGATCGTACAAACATATGACCGTGGAGGAGCTCCTGCCATGTTCATTTGGCCCTGATGACTTAAGAGCAAGAGAAAACCATTAAAACATGTAGAAAGGAAAATAATGAATGTGTAATCTAATAAATAATTACATCTTCTGAAATGTAGTGAGGTTAACAATTGACTTAAAGCTGCTCTATGTAAGTTTTTGACTCTTCCAAAGCATAAAATTACCATAATTTGTTTGCAGATATTTAAGAAACATGCTAAGAGAACATTCTTATTTTTCTGAAAAACAATGCTGAAGTCAGGTATTCTGCTTTTAAAATGTCTGTTACGTGCCAGAACGGCTGTCTTTGTTTTGGTTCTTTTAACCCGCCCACTACCAGTTTAGCCAATTATATTTCATCACCCTGGGTTGCTTTGTTGGAAAACAGTATTTTATTCATTCAGTCAGGAAGGCTCTCAAAGTGTGCATCCGTGACCGAAATGCGACCTCCGGTGGACAGTAGCAGTTTCCGAAATGAGACAGATTCAGTTCAGAATATAGATTCAGTATATAGAATATTAACAATCTCGACTTTTTATTGTGAATTAAGTTTCTTTCGTCTTTTAATTTGAAGGCTGTCTCTGCAAATGACACAGTGGCACTGATGACTTAAGACCAAAGGAAAAAGAAGATGTAGCTTATGGCTTCATCTTGTTCTTTATTTTTATTTCCTAATTAAATGTGTGGAAAGCGAGATTTTAAATGTTTGATATTTTTGCATTAAATGTTACTATTTAAAAAGGGAAATGGTTAATTAAAAACAATAATTTTATTCTATTTATTAACTGTTGTAAGGTTAGTTAGACTTAATGTGTCATTTTATTTGAAATCAAAAATGTATTTTAAAATATCAGCTGTCTTGACTTTTATTGTGAAATTCATTTTGTTATGTCTTTTTAATGTATTAATAATCAACATATATTATGTCTCTCATAAAAGATGTAGCTACTGTATGTATAAGCCATGTAATAAAGCAAGTTTGTAGAATTAAAAAAAAATTATAATGCACTAACTTTAAGTATTGTTGCATTATTTCACACAAACAAACAATAAATAAATAAATAAAATAAATAAATAGGTGGATAAATTAATAAAAAATAAAGTTTTCTGAACTGTTGACTTAATTGGCTTTCCATGTAAAGTTTTTGATTAACTCATGTTTTGACCCTGGACCAGAAAACCTGTATTATGGATTGATACATAATCTGAAAGCTGAATTTAAAATACTTTACATTTATATGTGTTTTTTTAGGAAAGGAAAATATAGAATATGATGGTTAAAAATACTGAGAAAATTCTTTTAATTAAATTTTTTAGCAATGCATATAACTAATAAAAAAAAGTTTTTATATATTTACAAAAGGAAATGTACTAAATTTCATTATGGAATCAGATCTTTACTTAATAGTCTAATTATTAAATTATTAAAATACAATTATACAATTTAACAATTATTAAAAATACTCCCGTGCACCATAAGACTGATTTTGTAATATTTTTACAAATATATATTTTTTGTAAAAATTTATAAACAGTATTAACTTTTATTGTGAAATAATTTCCTTTTAGCTTTTATTTTGAAACCTCCGAAAAGCATCTCACCGACCAATCAGCGTTACATAAACAACGCTGCCCTTGAAGAATGTAGGGAGAAGTTGGGGTTCATAAAAGCGTTCAGTTTCCTGCTCATAGTGAATATTAATTATCTATTTGGCTCGAAATGTCAGTGAAGCATGTTCTCAGTCGAGGGCTGGAGCTGGGCAGGTCGGTGTTCCAGCTTGGACTCCTTAAACCTGCCGGCCGGATCGCAGCGAAGTTCCGCGGTGAGAGGCTGCGTGTGTCCCGGCCGACCCGCACCGTCCAGCCGCAGACTTTCCTGCCCGGCCGGTACCGCTTCTTCAGGCTGTCTGTCAGCGGGCTGGCCGCGCAGCTCCAGTCCGGAGCTATCAGGAGAGCGATTGGAGGAGGGTCTGCCAGAAACAGGGCGGTTTTCCTAGCGTTTGGGGTGGGTTTAGGTCTGATTGAACAGGAGCAGGAGGAGGACAGAACCAGCGCTGCTCTGTGTCATGAGATACAGGTGACAAACAGCTGGATATGATAAAACAACTGCACAGTGATTAAGAATGCAAATAATTTCTAAGGAATGTACAAACTTTAAATAGATAAGCTAGTGTAAATTAAAAGTGTTATTTGAATTATATGCAAGTTGTCAAAAGTATTCATTTGAAGCCAATATTGAGTAAGAACTTATTTGAAAATAACTTACTGATCAATAAAGGAACGCGAAAACAACTGAAAAATAACAAAAATAAAAATCATCAAATTATGATTGTTAATCAATTGTATTTTATTTAATAATTACTTTATTATGCATTATAAATATATGCAATATATTATGCATTATATATAGTGCATTATTATTAATATTTTATAAAAAATAAGTCATTGTTATATCTAATGTGCATTTATTATAAAATAGAAAATTGCATTAATAAATATTATTCATAAATAATATTAATAAAATATCATTTTAATTATCATCTTATTAATTGTAAATTTAATAAATGCATAAAAATAATGATATTTTTATAAAAGCTGTGAAAATATTAGCAAATTGTGAACAGACAAATAATAGTTGATGAAATTATTACATTTATTGTATTCTCATTTTATTATAATATTACATTCTTATTCCACCATTTAATTGTACTGCTTAATGCAAAGTTGTAAACATTACCATACTGATAATTTCAGATGTTATGCAGCTGGCTTCTTAACCTATCTGTTAAACAGACTTGACTTTTCCCCCTCTTTATTCTTTAGATAAAACCATGTTCTAAATGCACACATGCAAATATATTCAAAAGTACTTCTAAATGTCAATAAACACAGTCTGGTTTGCAGTGGAAGTCATCTTTACCACAAGTACCAATGCAAATAGAATGGTGATAGTTTTATAAATGTTTGCAAATTGAATTTTTAGTGCATTTATAAATTGTCAGCAGGTGTATGCAGTTACTTGGGAGAACAATTTCTCAATTTTTATATATATTCAGTAAACTAATAAAAAATTGCCTGTATATTTAAATAAATGCTTTTTCACACTGTTTTTCCCTGTAGGCCGTATTCAGAAAGAAGAAGTTTCAGAGCCCTGCGAAGCCCTTTACATCCGGCTACAGGCTGGAAGACTATGTGATTGGAAAACAGATCAGGAAAGGTTGTAATGCAGCTGTTTATGAGGCTGCGGCTCCGTTTGCTCCTCCTGTAGAGAGTAAGAAGTGTTCATTGGTGGAACTGAACAAGAAAGAAGCTGATGATGATGATAAGAAAGAAGAACCACTTCGACTTTCTCCTGCACCAAGCTTTCCTTTGGCAATGAAGATGATGTGGAACATTGGGGTGAGAATTTAGAACATTTGAATATTGTTAAAGGATTAATTCGGCTAATAATGAAAATCCTGTTATTAATTACTCATCTTCATGCTGTTCCAATCCCTCCGAGACCTTTGTTCATCTTCAGAACACAAATTAAGATATTTTAGATGAAATCCTGGAGCTCTCTCATTCTCCATAGACAGCAATGATCCTGAGAAGCTCATACAAAGTTCCAAGAGCACTTTTGAGTGTAAAGAAAACTGCAAAAAAATAAATAAACTTGATCCACATCATGTCATATAAAATATACAATATAAAAAAAGAATTATATAAATATATATATATATATATATAATTTCTATATATTAGGGTTGGGCGATGTTGACCAATTTGGCATCGTACGATGTCTAATGTGAAACATTGTGATGGACGATGGCAACGTCTTCGTAGGCAGCATTGAATTAATTATTTATGAATAATTCATTAATTCATAACTAATTAATTATTTGTAGCCCACTGTTTCAACTACTCGCATGGTCTTTGTTTTACCCATAACCAAATCATAAATAAATAAAGATAAGTTACACACAAATTACCACCTGTCAATCACTTTTCCCGCAGAATGAATAGGCAGAGTGATCTGTGTTGTTATAATGGCGTCAACAAACTTGGTTAGTAAAAGGTGCACAACCAACTGGAACCAGCCAACAGTATCTGAGGTTTTTGCTAAAATTACTAAGTACAAGTGTGAAAGTGAAAGATTGAAGCAGTGTACTGACGCTGTGACACATTACTTGATAGATTCAAAAGACCGAAGAGTCGTTAGATAGAGACAAGATTAATGAAATATCACGTTTAACAACTATTGTGAATGCAGTTTTTGTGAGCGGGTTGCTGCTGCCACGGGGGCGGGGCGGAGGATCGCAATACCAGTTCAGCACTGTGATGTCTATCAACCATCATCTATCAACCTAATCCTACTATATATACACACTAAACTGTATATATACTAATTTCAAAGTAGGACAGTAGGTCAAAATATGCTGTCATTTATTGTGATTGAAAATCAGAGTTAATCCACTTAATATTGGTTTCTTAACACTTGTTAAGTTAAATCATTGGTATTGTGTTGTCTAAAACTAAACAAATAAACATAATTTACATATTTTTGTTTTATTATGTAAACTACTTATGACATTTTTTCCTTATTTAAATCTCTAAACTTAGGTTTAATCTTTATCTAGGGCTTTTATTCATTTATTTTTTTTACACAATACTGATGTTTAGTTCTTTTACACAATACCAGTGTTTCAGCTTCAGGATATTTAAAAGGGCAGTTCACCCCAAAATAAAAATATTCACCATTTACTTCTCAAGTGGTTCCAAATCTTTATAAATTTATATATTATGTTGAGCAACAACAACAAAAAATGTATTTAGAAGAAAGCTGGAAACCGTTAATCATTGACTTCCATAGTATTTGTTTTTCCAACTATGAAAGTCAATTATTTCTGGTTTCTAACATTCTTCAAAGTATTTTCTTTTGTGTTCAACAAAAAGAAACTCATAAGGATTTGGAATTAATTGAGTGAGTAAATATTGAATAAACTTTCATTTTTGGTTGAACTGTCCCTGAAATATTTATATAATATTAATTCTAGCGACAGTGGTTAGCACTGTCGCCTCACAGCAGGAAGGTCGCTGGTTCGAGCCTCGACTGGGTTGGCATTTCTGTGTGGAGTTTGCATATTCTCCTGTGTTGATGTGGGTTTCCTCCGGGTGCACCGGTTTCCCCCACAGTTCAAAGACTGTAGGTGAATTGAATAAACGAAATATTCCATAGTGTATGTCTGTGAATGTTTCCCAGTACTGGGTTGCAGCTGGAAGGGCATCCACTGTGTAAAACATATGCTGGATAAGTTGGCGGTTCTTTCCACTGTGACGACTCCTGATGAATAAAAGGACTAAGCCGACGGAAAATAAATGAATGAATGAATAATATTAATTCTGACCAACTTCCGTTTCTAAAATTCTAAATTATTTGTTTTCTAATTTGACATTTTTTATGTTATCAGCCCTTTATATACTAAACAAATATTATCATTATTCCCTCAATACCTAATAAATCTAGATAAACCGACAATTATAAAATGATAAAACACAGTGGGTGATCTCCCCTGATCACTCAGCTTAGATGGTCGGCTAGCTCTAGAAAGAGTCCTGGTGGTTCCAAACATCTTCCATCAACCTACAGAGGATGGAGGCCACTGTGCCTTTGGAACTGTCAGAGCATCAGAAATGTTTATGGAACATTTCCCAGCCTTGTGCCTCGCGACAATCCTGTCTCGGAGGTCTACAGACAATTCCTTTGTCTTCATGCTTGGTTTGTGCTTTGACATGCACTGGCAACCCTGGTACCTTATATAGACAGGTGTATGCCTTTTCCAATGTCCAATCAACTGAATTTACCACAGGTGAACTCCAACTAAGCTGCTGAAACATCTGAAGAATGATCAGTGGTAACAGAATGTACCTGAGCTCAATTTAGAGCTTCACGGCAAAGGCTGCGAATACTTATGTACATGTGAATTTTCAGGTTTTTTATTTTTAATAAATTTGCAACAATTTAAAAAAACTCTTTTTTCACATTGTCATTATGAGGTATTGTGTAAAGAATTTTGAGGAAATAAATTAATTTAATCCATTTTGGAATAAGGCTATGAATAATTTCTAGATGCACTGTATGCATGAACTATGACAAATAATGCAATGGATCAATACTTTTTGAACACGACTTTAAAACGGTCAACATTTGTGAAAATGACGCTCAAAACTGAAGGACTGACATAGTGCTATTTATGCTGGGGTGTAAATTATAGTGCTCGATTTAAAATTATTAGTCATTTCCAGGGTGTCTGCAAGGTCTTAAAGTCTTAAAATCCCCAAAGTATTGTCTTGTAGGTCTTAAATCATTTTAATCAGGTCTTAATTTTCCAGTCAGGCCAACACTCATCCAGTCAGCAACACTACATCTCAATAAAACCTTTATCAAAAGTCAAATTAACTTAATTTTTTAAAGTCTATGAATACAACCAGAGTTTACTTGTTTTGACACATTATATAAAATATGTGGCTAAGAAATAAAAAAAAAAGATTTTTTTTTTTGTAGGGGACCATTAAAAATCTATTTTTTACTGCGTTTGACCCCATATAAGTCAGAAATTTTATTCATAATGGTCTATAAAAGGTGAAAGATGAAACCTGCAGAAACACTGGATTTAAAATGCCCTTGAATTTGGTATCCATGAAAGTGTGGGAGTCCTGTTATTCATATTTTGATACCATCCCGTAGGCTGGTTCATCAAGTGATGCCATCCTCCGCTCGATGTCCATGGAGTTGGTTCCTTCATGCCCACAAGCTTTAAGAAAAGAGCAAGGAGAGCTGACTTTGGACGGGTAGGTTGTGACTTTAGTGGAGCCAAACGGCCCTGAAATAGATTGAATGATTGCCAGTGGCTTTGCTATTTTTGCAGGCACTTTGGTGCCGTGCCCAAACGACTGAGCCCTCATCCCAACGTGATCACAGTGTACCGGGCCTTCACTGCAGAGGTGCCGCTGCTGCCTGGAGCTCGCGAGGAGTATCCTGATGTCCTGCCAGCCCGACTCAATCCACACGGTTTAGGCAGTAACCGTACACTGTTCCTGGTCATGAAAAAGTGAGGAACACAATGAAAACACACTGATAATAATAGTAAATAAAGCTGCAAGCAGCGATTATGGGGCCAAGCACATAATGAACATCTTTTGCTTTATTTTGGATTTTTCAAGAAAACTTTTTGAACGTCATACAATTGATACAATAAAAAAAAAATAAAAAAAGAATAATTATAATTAAATTGTTAAAATGATTATAATTAAATTGTAAAATTAATTATTTAAATTAATAATTAAAATAAGCTTCGAATGAAGTTTAGAGCCTGGTGAGTCTCAAACGCCTGATGAGCTTTTTTTTTTTTTTTTTTCTGGTGATGAAGTGAGGAATCATAAAAACACTATGCTATTACATATTTACAATTAAAAAAAATAAAAAATGTAGAAAGAATACTAAAATAACAATGTATAATAAATCTAAATTTAGTTTAACCTTTATTTATTGCTATATTTTAAATTATTTTATTATTATTAACAATAACAATTTAGTTAAGAAACATTTCATTAATTAAATAATATAACCAATAAAATTAATAATTTATCATAATTATTTGTTCATTTAAGAAATTATTATAAAAACTAAATAAAAATAATAAAAAATAAAAATAATTAATATCAGTAATAATTGGTTATATTTTTTTCTGTGATTGCTAGAAATGACATCAAATCAACTGCTTTTATATTTAACATGAATTTTTCCCCACACGTGTGTGTGTGTGTGTGTGTGTGTGTGTGTTTGTGTTTGTGTGTGTGTGTGTGTGTGCGTGTTTGTGTGTGTGTGTGTGTGTGTGTGTGTGTGTGTGTGTGTGTGTACAGTTGAAGTCAGAATTATTAGCCCCTGTTTTTTCCCCCAATTTCTGTTTAAGAGAAATGTTTTAGTAACTCATTTCTAGTAACTGATTTATTTTGTCTTTGCAATGATGACAGTAAATAATATTTTAATAGATATTTTTCAAGACACTTCTATACAGCTTAAAGTGACATTTAAAGGCTTAAGTAGGTTAATTAGGGTAACTAGGCAGGTTAGAATAATTAGGCAAGTTATTGTATAACAATGGTTTGTTCTGTAGACTATCGAAAAAAATATATCTTAAAGGGGCTGATAATTTTGACCTTAAAATGGCTTTAGAAAAATTAAAACTGCTCTTATTCTAGCAGAAATAAAAGAAGTAAGACTTTCTCCTGAAGAAAAAATATTATCAGACATACTGTGAAAATTTCCTTGCAGAAATTGCAGAAAAAAGAATTCAAATGGGGGCTAATTCTGACTTCAACTGTATGTATTTATTTATTTAAAGTAATTTATTGTAAAATGATAATAATATCAATAATAGATGATGATAATTATTGCAATTTACTAATAAAATAATAAATGATGCTTAATAATAAATTATAATTTTTGTGGTTTATTTACCTTTAAAATATAATAATTCAATTGTGCAAAACAAACAAAAAGATCATTAATTAGTACTACTATTTATTGTCATATCATGTTATTTATTTATTTATATATATATTTCTAAACAGAATATAAATTTTTTACTTGACCCTAAAGAAAACTTTAGTAGTTTTGTCATATTGAATGTGATCAAGCTATTGCACTCATATTCTGATGGATAATGCTTGTGGTGTAATCATGAACTGTTTTATCTTATAAACTCTGATTGATGTTGCAGTTACCCCTGCACCTTGCGGCAGTACCTGGAGGTGTGTGTGCCGAAGCGCACGCAGGCCTCACTCATGTTCCTGCAGCTGCTGGAGGGAGTGGATCATCTGAGCAGACAAAACATCGCTCACCGAGACCTCAAATCAGACAACATCCTCCTGGAGTTCGACAACAGTAAGAGACTCTGTGTTTGACATGCACTTTTTGTGCAGCTATATGTAAACACTGTGTTTTTGTTTTAAAGACGGGTGTCCCAGACTGGTGATCACTGATTTCGGCTGCTGTCTGGCAGAGAAATCAGGCCTCAAACTGCCCTTCAGCAGCTGGTGGGTGAACAGAGGGGGAAACTCCTGTCTGATGGCACCTGAGGTGAGAAACTATAGCAGTGGACCCTTTTACATTTCTGGGTTTCTCAGCAGCAGACGTCCTCAAAGTTGGGTGAACTCCGGCCCCGTTTACACTAATACGTTTTCATTTTAAAACGCATAAGTTTTGCTACGGTTACGCCATCCATCCACACTATGCCGGAGTTTTCGAGCACCGTAAACTGAGCGTTTTGAAAACACTGGAGAGGCCGTTTTCATTCTGAAACGCTGCTGCTCCGTCTCAGTGTGGATGGGGGAAAACGGAGACATCTGAAAACGGAGGCGGGGCTGCAGACATTCGCCTCTCTGAGCTCAATATTAATATCAATATCTCTTTAGCTCAATATTAAGTAGCCTACGCACAGTTCAGTCCTGCATCCTCTCCTTGTAAGTCCAGACTTTGCAAATTTGATATGAAAAACTCTTGAGAACATGTCGGGTAAATCTTCAAAGGGAAACGTGTACTTTATAACCTCATTCACATCACCCTGGCTTTGTTGTTTCACTTTCTTAACAATAACATGAAAGCATGATAAAAGGAACTACCTATTTTCATTTTGATATTAGCAACTTAACAGACACTAAAAATGTTGAGGCGTCGTGTAGCTACATATTAATATGAACAACATCTTCATGCATATAACAAAACGGAGCCTATAACATTACGGCCTCCTTTAATTTTCACTGAAAATATGAAATATACCCTGTCCCTTTCATTGAATATCAGTTTTAATAATTAATAATGGCCATTATAAAAGTATAACATACAACAAGTTTATACAATATAGGTAATAAAGGTAAGCAATTAGTCAATATGCAGAATCAGTGTACGCGGTTACATTAATGAATATATTAACCTAACTTAGCCTAACTTGGCACTCAGCCAAAACATGTAACCTGACAACAATAATAGATTCAAAAGACCAAAGTCCGGGAATATGTCGTTAGATAGAGACAACAAGATTAATTAAATATCATGTTTAACAAATATAGTGAGATTAGATCCTTGATGAACATGCCGACGTGCACAGCTCTCCTATTGGTAGATGTGCTCAAAGCACGCTGCAGTGCATGCCAGAGTGTGTGTGTGTGGTCACGTGATGTGCGTTTTCAGTGGTAGACGCACTGAATGGTGGTTCATGTAGACGCAGAGTTGTTCTGAAACGCTGGGTGAAACGCTAGTGTGGACGTGGATCGTTTTCATTCTAAAACGCCGTTTTTAGACTAAAACGTGTTAGTGTAAACGGGGCCTTAGGGCACAGTACATGGGAGAGTACAACAAATGGGTTTTTTACAATCCTATTTGCTGAAATGACCGAAGAAAAACTCCACAAGACTTTCAGAAAAAGGAAAAAAGTGTGAGACTGATAACGACAGCCAGAAGAGAAAACACCTAATTTACTGTCCCATCCCCATAGGCACTGCAGTAGAAGCACCTTAGCTGAATATCTTTGCAAGATACTTAAGCTTAAAGTGCAATTTAAATGCTTATCTATGTTAATTACAGGTAACTAGGCAAGTTAGGTAATTTAGACAAAGCCATTGGATAGCTGTAGTTTGTTGGTTTGCTCTGTAACCAATCAAAAAATCGACCGATGATCTTCTACTGTAGGTGGCCACAGCAGTGCCTGGTCCAGGGGTGGTGATTGATTACAGTAAAGCAGATGTGTGGGCTGTGGGAGCGATGGCTTATGAGCTCTTCGGCCAACCAAACCCTTTCTACACACTGGAGAGCCGCAGTTACCAGGAAACACAACTGCCTGCACTTCCTGCTGCTGCGCCTGATGATGTTCAGCTGGTGGTGAAGCTGCTGCTGCGCAAAAACCCTCGCAAGGTACAGCATTCACCTGCAAACATTAATTTTGTTTTATAATGCTGATGTATTTATAGCAGACGATTTAGTCATTATCCAAAGCGACTTAGAATTGAGGAGGTATTCAGCGATTCAACAGGAAGAGGCAATACATACGAGAAGTGCTCTTATTTAAAGTAACTTGTAAGTGCTCAGAGAATTTAGAGCTAGAGTAGGTTTTTCAATGTTGTTGTTTTTTTTTTTTTTAGAGAGAAGGAGAGAGAGAGAAAGTGCTTCTACAGGTGGTTTTGGTTTTATTCACTGGGGTTCAGGTGTTCTTGGAGGAGATGGGTTTTAATTGTCGTTTGAAGGATAACAGTGTATCAGCAATCCGAGTAGGATTGGGAAGATCATTCTACAAAGCATGGAACATTGAATAATTGAACGTTGAAATTTTACTTTGTGAAATTAAGGTAGTAATATTTTGCTGGCAAAAAAGCAAATGGCCTAAAAATAGATTTATCTCAATTTAATTTCATTGGAGATTACTTGTAGTTCTTTAATTGTTTTTATTCAAAACATGGGCAAGTATTTCAATCGTATTTGCCTTAAATCTATATATTTTAAAGATTCATTTTATTTATTTTTAATTATTTATATAGTTTTCACATTTACAAGGTCAGGAAACTTTCAAAGAAATGTGCTTAAAGGGGTGGTCCACTACCATATCATATTTACATCTTCAGTAGATGTGTAATGTAGCTGTGTGTACATAAACAATCTCTGAATGTAAGACACTCAAAGTACAATGCAAAGGTAGTTATTGGCTTTTACTGAGTTAGCTTAGCAAAACCTACAGTGAACGAGTTTGGGGACTACAAAAATACATCCGGGCTAGTCCGATCACAAGGACTTCAGGTTACGTGCATTCACCATAAGCATACACCTTGTGCAGCAAAGCGGCATGGCCAGAGGTGCTGTAATGTTGTAGCAGAGAAAGCTAAAATGATGTCCAAACACTGCTATTTCACAGAGTTTATTCTGTTTCTGTATTTGGGCTTCCAAAGGACACGACACAAAGAGAGAAGTACTTACTATTTAATTTTAATTGTGTCCCAGAGAATTATTAAAAATATATATAGCTAGCATTTGACAAAGGAGAACTTCAAGAGTCTCTCCCAGTTTAGTGCTGGATTCGGTTAAAAACTCCTCAAAGGAGCAGCTCCAACAAGCAGAAGCTGTGAATTGTGAGCCACAACCTGTAAGTATTTTTAATTTGATAAAATTGATCTATGACATGAGCAGTGTTTAGCGTTAACGGTATGTTGTAGCAAGGACGTAAACAATGTGAAATGCTGTTTGGCACTGCTAACAATTTAGCTACAATTGAATATTTATCAGTCAAACCGCTGTAAACACACACAATCTGTAGCAGCTTATGCAGTGTCTCTCTATGCAGCCGATGTTCCTGCGTTCGACATCTAAAATAATGAACTCACAAAAGATATGTGAACGTTTCATATTACTTACACATGCTTATTCTGAATATATGTGAAAGACATGTAAAGCATTGAGTTAGGTAAAAAATACAGGATAGCTTGTGTTGTAGCAGAAAAATCAAAGTTCACACCAGTGGCTTTTCACATCTCGTGTTTATTCTCCTGTCAACAGCGTCACTGTATATTACACAAAAACAACTTAATCCGAGCATCAGAGAAAAATAAAAATAAACATCGGTCGTGCACAAATGCTCTTCTGTTAACACACACACACACATATACGTAAAATGGCAATTATGTCTTAAAGAAGCCACACCCTACTTTCACTTGTTACAGACACTTGTCAGATGTTGTTTTAGAGAGTAGGCATGAGGTTCATCCTTTTCATTTTCTGTCCGATTAAGGCAACTAGTTAGTTAAGACAACTAAGGTCGCAAGTTCCGTCGTTACAAACATAGTTTGTTGATTTGCCGTTTCATAAATCCATCCTTCCACCGAACATTCGCAAACTGCGTCGCAAACTTATACACTTGCAACTACACCTCTGGAGCTGTAGTTAGATAGCTGTAGTAGCTATTCCCACTTATCCACCCTATACCTTATTTATTTAGAACGTTTTAACATTTGAACTTGGAATGATAAAAATTAAAAAGCATTAGTCATCTCTCTTAGGTGTAATTTGCTTTCAAAGCAGTTTTACAGTTCAGTTTTAGCGATCTTCATGTTACAATTGTGCTCCCTTTGCAGTGTACTCAAAACATTGATGTCATTTTGAACACAGCCTCATGACGACAGCTATATGTGACCTATTATTTAAAAGCGGAATTTATGTTACGTCTCCAAAGCTTATGAAAACAAAACATAGCATACGTTAATGCTTTTAATTTATAGCTGATTATTTGTTCAGTATCTGTACTGTGGCTGGTATATGAAATGGGCCTGTTGGTTAGAACATTTCTGCAGTGGTTTATATATGTAAAAATGTAAAAGTAGACTTTTCTAAAAAATAAAAAAACAATGTCCTATTTAATAATAATCATAATCGTCATCATAATTAATATTATTAATAAAGTAGGATTTTTTTCATTTACTAATAAATAATAAATATAACATTTCAATTTTTTAATAAATAGCCTCATTATTTATTTATATGATTTATATATGATATTAGAATATGTGATAGCTTTTGTTAGTGATTTTATTTATAATAGAATATCTAATGTTCTCAATAATATTTGTAAAGAAAACATTTATAAGCCCTATATGAGCCATTTACATATATTTCAATTAATATGTTAAGCGAGTGCATGTTTTTAGCAAATCTAATATTGGATTTTATTTTAAATGCATGTTTGTATAAAACAATATAATTTGCACAAAGAAATTATGAGGTTCTTCTCTAACGTAGTAGTTACTCCTCCCTGTTTAGAGCATAATTATGGGTGTTTTACGTAATAACTATGGTGGTTCAAACGACAGATCTGCGACAGAGAAACTACAGGTTTTGGGAAACACTCGTCACTACATCGTTCTTTTCCCAACCGATGCATCGTACTATGATAGTTCAGCCGCGAGTTACGTCGTTGTTTGGGAAACGCACCTCAGATTGACACTATTTACACAGCAGAGGCAAAGCGCGTGACGCTTTAGTGGTGACGTGGAGCCAGTCTGCAAATCAAAGCATATTATGTTAGCGGACCAATTAGAGCCTCTTGAGGGCGGGTCTTTCAGAGGAACTAGGGAATATGACAGTTGTTTTCATGTTAGCGGAGTAGCTGTATATAATCAAAGTAAGATAAATGTAAGAATAACGTGATTTAATGTAAAGTAATTGCTTTGCATCTCATAAACACAACCCAGCCTTAAAAATACACTCTGGACCATCCCTTTAAATTGCATTATAAATAATATTGTTATAGGCAATATAGTTGAAATATTTTAAGGAAATGAAGACTATTATGATTTTTATGAATATTTCGAAGGGTTTTCTCACATTGCCATACATCTAATTAAAAAAATATATATTTATATTTATTAATAATATTTGTTGTAGTTTTAAAAAATCACATCAACATTAAAGTGAATGCATTGGTGACTTATTTGAGACCAAATTTAAAAATTCTATTTTACACTATTTTATTTTTATTTTACACTTTTATATTTATACACTATATATACTGAATATCTGTGTTTGTTTAAATGTTTAATTTCATTAAAGATTATATTAAAAAATCTGTAAAACTGAAGTAAACCAAATAAATAATGTGTAATTTATTGGACACAGCAGAGAAATAGTCCGTATCAGTCATAAAAATTGTACTTTATACTAAGACAAGGGTGTTCAAACTCAGACCTGGAGGGCCAGTTTGCTGGTAAAGTCTAGATCGGATATGCGGCCGACCGGAAGTGTGATATGTACATTAATAAAGCTGCATTTTTTTTATGACGCTGTATAACAATAATTAATATTTTTACAGTACTGTGACGATTGGGTTTAGGGTTGGGGCGGGGGTAGGCTTTAAAAAATACAATTTATTGGGTAATTTAATAGATAACATAAATAATACTCAGAACAACAACTGTTTTTACGTTACTGTGATGGTTGGGTTTAGGGTTGGGGTGGGGATAGATATTAATAAAATGCAATAAATGGAAAATTTTATAAATAATAGAAATAATTCTCATTAACTTCCGGCGCAAACGTATCCGATCTAGCAACAACCCTTTTTGCTGGAGAGTTTAGCTGCCAGGATGTTTTAGAATATAGCTGCGGTCACACTGGGCTTTTCCTCCCATAGACTTCCATTCATACGCACGCGAATGCGTCAGACCGGAAACGCAGGTTAAGTTTCGCAGTTCACTGCGGTGTAAAGTTCAAGCTTGGTGAACTCTGACCTGCGAAATCGCATCACTTGACTGCGTGAGACCAATCGAGGATCAAAACAGGACCTCTCTGGACAGAAATTTAAAACATGGAGCAATCCCTAGCTTTTTTAAATGTCTAATCATCTTGTTTAATCCCACCCCTTTTCGCAGTGCCATACGACAGAATTTCGCACACACAAAGCCCAGTGTGACCACAGCTTATCTTGTAAGAGCTTGATTAGCTGGTTGAGGTGTGTTTGATTATGGTAAAAGCTGAACTCTCCAGGACACCGGCCCTCCAGCACAGAGTTTGGACACCCCTGTGCTAAGACCAGACCTGTCAATCCAGATTTAGAAAATAATCCTGCTCATTAGTTGATTTCATGTGACAAATGTATTCAATGATTGCAGCGGCCCAGTGCGCGAGTGGCCGCTAATATCCTGCACATCAGTCTGTGGGGCCGGCGTGTGCTGGCGGGTCTGGATGAGGTCCGGATGGCGGAGATGATGGCTTGGCTGCAGTGTCAGTCTGCTGTCGTCCTCCTGAAGGGCCGTGGGCCAGACAGAAGCTCAGTGGAGGCTGAACTCCAGAGATCTTTCCTTGCCAACATCGAGCTGGAAGACCTGCGGACCGCCGTCAGCTTCATGACCTACGAGCGCAAGCAGTGGAGATCCCTGCTGATGCCATAGTGTGTGTGTGTGTGTGTGTGTGTACAGTATGTGTTGTAGAAAAAAGCAACTCTAATTGCCAAGAAAGTCTATTTTTAAAGGTTTTTTCAGTTTTTTTCTGTAGGCAGAGGAAGCACTTTAGTTTTTAAAGAATAGTTCAACCAAAAATTTTTGATTTATGCTGTTAATTGCTGTTATTTATATTGGGATGCACTGAATTTTTTGGGATGCACCTCCTTAAATTATCAGCCGAAAATGGCGTTTTCAGTTTTCGATTGGAAAAAAAAAATGGTCAAAAATATAAGCTTAAAAAAGGTTATGCTGATTTTTATAATTTAAGTTAAATTAAAAGTTAAATTTAAAAGTCTTACAAAATTTCTTATATTATTTAATAAAAAAATAACAAATGCTGGGCAAAGAATAATCACGATTAATCACATCCAAAATAACAGTTTGTTTAGACATAATATATGTGTGGGTACTGTGTATATTTATTATGTATAAATAAATACACGCATGCATTCATATATATTATATAAATGAAATGTTTATTTAGATTTAAATTATATACAAATTTAAATATCTATGTATCAAATTGTTTTGTATAGTTTTGTTTATATGTATGTGTATTACTATACATAATAAATATATATAATACTCGCACACATACAGTTGAAGTTAGAATTATTAGCCCCCCTGTTTATTTTTTTTCCCCAATTTCTGTTTAATGGAGAAGATTTTTTTTCAACACATTTCTAAACATAATAGTTTTAATAACTCATTTGTATAAATGATTTATTTTATCTTTGCCATGATGACAGTAAGTAATATTTGACTAGATATTTTTCAAGACACTTCTATACAGCTTAAAGTGACATTTAAAGGCTTAACTAGGTTAAATAGGTTAACTTGGCAAGTTAGAGTAATTAGGCAGGTTATTGTATAACGATGGATTGTTTTGTAGACTATCAAAAAATATATAGCGTAAATGAGCTAATAATTCTGACCTTAAAATAGTTCATAAAAAATTTAAAACTGCTTTTATTCTAGCCGATATAAAACAAATAGAACTTTTTCCAGAAGAAAAAATATTATCAGACATACTGTGAAAATTTCCTTGCTCTGTTAAACATCATTTGGGAAATATTTAAAAAAAGAAAAAAAATTCAAAGGGCGACTAATAATTCTGACTTCAACTGTATATATTATGCCAAAACAAACTTTTATTTTGAATGTGCTTAATGGTGATTAATGTTTGCCCAGCACTAAAAAAAAATAAATAATTATTACAATCATTTTTTTGGTGCATCCTTATAATTCATTCAATCATTTTCACTAGAACATTAAAGATTTTTATATCATACTGTGGTCCTTGACAATTCTTAAAATGCAAATTAATATTTTGCATCAACACTTTGAGAGGCCAAAATACATACAGGCAAAACAAAATAGATATTCCAGAGGTTCATGGTCCAGACCATTCTGAATAAACTCAGGACCATTTGTGAAAGACCACGCTGTGGATTAACTGTTATAATGTTCAGTTTCTTGGCTTAGTGTATGGTCAGAATTCTCTACTATCCTCAGTGTTCATGTAATGTTGCCTGTATGTATTGTTTTGAATCTTAAAGTGATGCTGGTCATTAATTTGTGTTTTATGAATCCATGTTTTCAGCTAAAAAAATATCTTTAATGTTCTGCTGAAAATAAAGTAACCTTCAATCTTGGGTGAGGGTGAGTTAATTAACAGCAAATGTTCATTTTTTAGGTAAACTATCCCTTTATCACTGAATTAATTGTGAAAATTTATGCATTTGCACTTTTCATGTTATCTAAGAACACTTTATACTCTTTAACTTAACAGTACCATCATAATCATCATATTAAGAGGTGATATTCAGTTTAAACCAAATTAGTACAAGCATAATGAAATGCATTATTAGTGCTGTATTATATAACAGTAAGCACAATATTGCTTTTGAAAAGGGGATTCAAACAAGCAAGTTATAAAGCTGATGCATTTCTATTGGGATATTCAATGCGTTTTTGATTGCGCCATGAAATGCAGGTGTTGTTTACCAGATTTGCACTGATTGGAGTGATTGAAAAGGAATTTGTTTGATAATAAACTGGAAAGGAATGATATTATAGTTGTGTTGTGACAAGATCACTACTGACAATCTTTGGAATAATATGTTTAGATGAATTGTACAGTGCAACCAGACTGTGTGTTAAAATAAAGTGACTTGATTGCATGTTGATTTTATTGTGTATAATATGGAAAGCAGATAATGCTAAAAACAATAAAGAATTGACATTGTAAAGAACTAATGTTGTTTTGTCATTACAAATTGTTTTAAAACACGTTTGCTATTGATTGGCTATATTTGATTTTGCTTTTGAAATGCTCACGTGATTATTGCAGTAAATTATCATTGTAATTTTGCATTTCCCAAGAGAATAGCATGAGTAAAGCAGCAGGTATCTATTTTAGTTTTTAATAATGGTTCAATTTAATAAATGCATTTCAAATTTGCGTTTATAGTTTATATTAATTTCTATTTTAGTTAAGTTGATATTTCAAGCAAGTCATTTCTTTCACTACAGTTAGATTTAAAAAAAAAAAATGAAATAAAAATTCAAACTGTGCAGAACCTGTGGCTCCTGACAATTAATTGAGGTCTTATGATGCAAAACAATCCTTCTGTGCAAGAAACTGAACTTTATTTACTAAATGATTACCTCTAATCTACATACAGTCAAGAAAATAGTCTGTATAGTGCGCTCTTGATTGTCTGGAGCTTTGTTTTACTTGTTAATGTGTGTGTATACAGTGCTTAGCATATATGAGTACGCCCCTCACAGACTCATTTAAATTCATATTTTCTACAAGAAACTTTACAAAATCATATTTGTGCATATACATTAGATTAGTCAGTACTGAAGCCAAATCTGGAGCTTATCTAAAAAAAATAACTTACAATAACAGTCCAAAAATATGTAGCCCAAATTTATATATTAGTGGACATTATTAAATAAAACATTTAGAAAAGGGGAAAATCAAGAGAAACAAAAAAATATATAAAATTGTGTTGAAATTGGCTGTAAATGGGGCGCAGTGGGTAGCACGTTCGCCTCACTGCAAGAAGGTCACTGGTTCAAGCCTCAGCAGGGTCAGTTGGCGTTTCTGTGTGGAGTTTGCATGTTCTCCCCGTGTTTGCGTGGTTCATTCGGCTGTGGCGACCCCAGAATAATGAGGGGACTAAGCCGAAAATGAATGAATGTTTGGGGTTTTACCCAAATCTGGTTCAAGTCCATATCAAAAGCTTATTTACAAATATTATTCCCAGGAAAAACATGACGTGTTCAATACTTATTTTCCTCACTGTATAAATATTGACTTGTAAAAATGGAACATCATTGTGTTAACAAAATATGTCTTTAAACTCTTTGTGGAAAAAAAGGACCTATATCTTGAATATCCGAAAAAGGGAGTAAATCAAAAACTTTTTTTGTGCGGAGAAATGTCTCTTTAACTTATAACCACAAAACTCCATACTATTATAGGCTACTAGAGATGCAGAGTACATACTTTCTCTTCTGTACTAATGCAGAGTACATACTTGCTCTTTTGTACTAATGCAGAGTACATACTTGCTCTTCTGTACTAATGCAGAGTGACTGCACATGAAGTCCAGCCTCTCTTCACGCCTACTGTATGACTAAAGTTCACTTTCAAGACTTGCACTGCCACTGGCAGATAAAACTTTGCGTTTAACACATTTGTCAAATTTTGACATTTAAACGCATCACAGGACTCGTTTTCTGCATTCCTTGTTTTCTCCAGTTGCTGCAAGAGTTTGTTTTAAACATGTTGTCCTCGATCAGAACTGCTACTAAAAGTCGTGCGCTGTTTGCTGGATCTCAGGGTTTGAAAGCATTCGCTTCCCAGAAACTGGGGAAATGTGGAAAGCTGGACGGTCAGAGCAGTGTAAATGAGTCTTTCAGACGGCCGATGTCCGGTAAAAGCTTCAATGTTCCACCGAGCGCGGAGTTTGTGGCTCGGGTCAGCGGAATCGCGACTATGTGCAAACTGCCGTTCCAGGAGACCGCGGACGGACTGGACGCGGCGTTTATCGGGGTTCCTATTGACACCGGAACGTCCAACCGGCCCGGTGCACGGTAACAACGCTTGATTATTACAATTATTTGTTTTATGTCGATTTTTCTGATAAAGCAATAGCCTATAATTATGCAAAAGTGTTCAGATGCAAAAGCCTCTTAAGTGCCATCTTAAATTTTCTTCTAAAATTAGTTTTTATTTGGCATTCCTTTAATTATGTTCATTTTTTTCACGTTAAAGAGCACTTTAAAAAAATAGAGGTAAAGTTGGTTTTATATTCACACATTCGTTCAGTGACACACTCCCTATATATGGTACTTTGAATATTCAGTCTGAAATCACATGTAAGTATGACTTTTTAATTGACTGTAAATAGTGTTGTACTTTGATAGACATTGGCTGCTAATGTGATTTCACTTTTAGAATTAGCAAACAATACTTTTCTGAAATTATATTATCCAACCAACTTCACCCAAATCTTTAAAAAGATGGTTTTGCATCTGAACTCTTGAAAAAACACAAAATATTAGTTATAAAATGATTCAACTATTAATTTAAAAATGTTTGAAGAATGTAGTTCAAGTGCAATATAGCCTTTTAATCAATAAATAAAAATATTGAAAAGAATTAATATATGTATAATATTGCAATATGTATATTACATATAAATAATACATTATATATTATAATAATATGTAATATAATGTTTTTCTATATGGTTATTGTTATACAATGTTATATTTAATTTCTGTATATGTGTGTGTGTGTGGGGGGGGGGGGGTTGTGTAATATGCTGTATTTACAATATATATAATAGTTAATTTAATCATATTTGATAGATTCACTCATTTTCCTTCAGCTTAGTCCTTTTATTCATCAGCAGCCACCACAGCGGAATGAACTGCCAACTTAATCAGCATATGTTTTATGCAGTGGATGCCCTTTCAGCTGCAACCCAGCTCTGGGAAATATCCATCTACTCTCATTCACACATATACACTACTACGACTAATTTAGTTTATTCAATTCACCTATAGCGCATGTCTTTGGACTGTGGGGGAAACCGGAGCACCCAGAGGAAACCCACGTGAACACAGGGAGAACATGCAAACTCCACACAGAAATGCCAACTGACCCAGCTGAAACTTAAACTAGTAACCTTCTTGCTGTAAGGCTAACGTGCTACCCGATGCACCACCGTGCAGCCTCATGTATTTTATTTAGATTTTCTAATAAACCTGAATATTTGTGTATTATGGAAGTGTTAAATAAAATTGACTATGGAGAATTCAGAAAATGCTAGCTAGAAAATTAGTCGGCTATTTTTTCCAGAAATGTTTAAAATGTTCACCACAGAATGTTATTTAACATATCGATCGTTTGTGATTAAATGTTTATGACCTCTCTCTCTCTCGCTCTCTCTTTCATAAATGAATAAATATTCAACAGGGAGCATTAATGAATTCTTATACCCTCTTTAGGTTTGGTCCGAGACACATCAGGGCAGAATCTGCTATGATCAGGGCATACTGTGGCTGGACGAGAGCAGCTCCATATGAATCAATCAAAGTGGCAGATATCGGTGACATTAATGTCAACCTCTTTGACCTGAAGGACACCTGCAAAAAAATACGAGAGGCTTACCATAAAATCGTAGCCACAGGCTGCATCCCACTAACCCTGGGTGAGAATTACACAGATATTAAAGTTTTCAATCTTTTCTTAATGTGCATATGCTGAATCTCCTTTTCCACTCATCCTGTATTTCTAGGAGGAGATCATACGATTGCATACCCAATTCTTCAAGCTGTTGCTGAGAGGTTTTTGCAAACACTAAAGGCCTTTTGTTTGCAATATTAACTTGTATTAAATCTGAAATGCTGTTGTTTCTGTTGTTCAGACATGGTCCGGTAGGCCTGATTCATGTGGATGCCCATGCGGACACTAGTGACATGATTCTAGGGGAGAAGATCGGTCACGGGACACCTTTCAGACGCTGTGTGGATGAGGGTCTTCTGGACTGCAAGAGGGTCGCCCAGATTGGGCTCAGAGGATCTGGTTATTCTCCAGATAACTATGAATGGAGCCGAGCACAGGTATTATCGTGCTTACACCTACACAGACAGTATTTCTGAAATACTTGACGTTGATTGGTCTCAACATTCTGAGCTCAGTTAGTGCTCATGCATTTTTATAATTCATTTCTCAAATAGCAAACAGTGTTTGTGTTCTTCAACTTTTCTTTTTTATTATTTAAATAACTATATACACTGGTAGTAACCCACAAACATCGCTATAGGCTAGTTTTTAACAGCAGACGGTGCTCTGGGCTAGTTTTTAACAGTAGATGGCACTCTAGGCTAGTTTTAACAGCAGGAGGCCCTCTGGTTTTAGCACGCTAGGCTAGTTTAAATCCACAGTCAACGCTCTAGGCTAGTTTTTAACAGCAGATGTCAATCTAGGCTAGTTTTAACAGCTAATGGCGCTCTAGGTTAGTTTTTAACAAGAGATGGTGCTCTAAGCTAGTTTTTAACAGCAGACGTCACTGTAGGCTAGTTTTTAACAGCAGATGGTGCTCTAGGCTGTAACAGCAGATGGCACTCAAGGCTAGTTTTAACAGCAGAAGGCCCTCTGGTTTTAGCATGCTAGGCTAGTTTAAACCCACAGACAACGCTCTAGGCTAGTTTTTAACAGTAGATGGTGCTCTAGGCTAGTTTTTAACAACAGAAGGCGCTCCAGGCTAGTTTTTAACAGCAGATGGTGCTCTAGGCTAGTTTTTAACAGCTGTTGGCACTCTAGGCTAGTTTTAACAGCAGAAGGCTCTCTGTTTTAGCATGCTAGGCTAGTTTAAACCCACAGACATTGCTCTAGGCTAGTTTTTAACAGTACACGGCACTCTAGGCTAGTTTTTAACAGCAGACGGCACTCTAGGCTAGATTTAATAGCACATGGTGCTCTAGGCTAGTTTTTAACAAGATGGTGCTCTAGGCTAGTTTTTAACAGCAGATGGCGCTCTAGGCTATGACAGCAGATGGCACTCTAGGCTAGTTTTAACAGCAGAAGGCTTTCTGGTTTTAGCACGCTAGGCAAGTTTAAACCCACAGACATCGCTCTAGGCTAGTTTTTAACAGCAGACGGCACTTTAAGCTATTTTTTATCAGCAGACGGCGCTCTAGGCAAGTTTTTAACAGCAGATGGTGCTCTAAGGCTAGTTTTTAACAGCAGAAGGCACTGTAGGCTATTTTGAAACAGCAGAAGGCACTTTAGGCTATTTTTTTACAGCTGAAAGCTAAAGCTCAGCACAATTTTAGAACAAGTTTTTACCACATCTCTGTAACTTTATATAAACAGTTGTGGTGTTTCCAGGGTTTTCGTGTGGTGGAGGCTGTGGAGTGTTGGCACAAATCTCTGGTCCCGCTAATGGAGGAGGTTCGCTCTCAGATGGGAAGCGGTCCTGTCTATCTGAGCTTTGACATTGACAGTTTGGACCCTGCATTTGCTCCGGGCACAGGAACACCTGAGATTGCTGGTCTCACACCCATTCAGGTGGGATTAACCAAATTTTAATCTCTAACCTTATATAATAATATCAGTGTTTGATGGACCCTCTGTAGTATGCTATGTATGATTTAGGATCTGATTTACGATCTGACATCTCATCTGACTTGTACTTTACTGTTTGAGTAATTTAGATGACAAAGACCCCTGTACAGTTAAATTATTTGATTAATCTCTGTGTGATGGACCACCATATTAAAATTTAAAATCTATTTAGTTTCTTGTACAATGACTACATTCATACTGAAAAAAATAATAATAATTTTAAATGGGTACAAAATATGTGGAGAATATTTAGGATCAGTTAATTTTTGCTTATATTTTGTTTATTATATGAACTTTTTTATTTTTCATTAAATAAATATTTATTTATTTATTAATAAAGTTGTATTTTTGTCAACACAATTTGAATTTTTATTTGAATTTTATGTAATGAATTTCATGTAATAATTTAATTATTAATTATTCAATTATTTTGTACTATATATATATATATATATATATATATATATATATATATATATATATATATATATATATATATAATTATAATTATTTTATCACACTAATCTGCCTATTTTGTGTGATTTTTTTAATTTATTTATTTATTTTATTTTTTTCTTTCTAATACTGATGTACATTTTTATACTAAATGTAATTAATGAAATACAGTGCATCCGGAAAGTATTCATAGCACTTCACTTTTTCCACATTATTTATGTTACAGCCTTATTCCAAAATGGATTAAATTTATTTTTTTTTTTTCAGAATTCTACACACAATACCCCATAATAACAATGTGAAAAAATATTTTTTGAAATAGTTGCAAATTTATTAAAAATAAAAAACCTGAAAAATCACATGTACAGAAGTATTCACAGCCTTTGCTCAATACTTTGTAGATGCACCTTTGGCAGCAATTACAGCCTCAAGTCTTTTTGAATATGATGTCACAAGCTTGGCACACCTGTCTTTGGGAATTTTTGCAGATTCCTCTTTGCCGTACCTCTCATGCTCTATCAGGTTAGATGGGAAGCGAAGGTATACAGCCATTTTCAGATCTCTCCAGAGATGTTCAATAGGATTTAGGTCTGGGCTCTGGCTGGGCCACTCAAGGACATTCACAGAGTTGTTGTGAAGCTACTCCATTGACATTTTGGCAGTGTGCTTTGGGACATAGTCCTGCTGGAAGATGAACCATCGCCCATTGCTGGTCAAAGTCGTTGTTGTATTCATCTTTCCCTCTATCCTGACTAGTCTTCCAGTTCCTGCTGCTGAAAAACATCCCGCAGCATGATGCTGCCACCACCATGCTTCACTGTAGGGATGGTATTAGCCTGGTGATGAGCGGTGCTGGTTTTCTCCAAACGGTACGCTTGGCATTCACTCCAAAGAGTTCGATTTTAGTCTTATCAGACCAGAGAATTTTTTTACTTGTGGTCTGAGAGTCCTTCAGATGCCTTTTGGCAAATTCCAGGTAGGGAGTTGCCAAAAGCAGACAATCCTGTCTCGGAGGTCTACAGACAGTTCCTTTGTCTTCATGATTGGCTTGTGCTTTGACATGCACTGTCAACCCTGAGACCTTATATAGACAGGTGCCTTTTCAAATCATGTCCAATCAACTCAATTTACCACAGATGAACTCCAATTAAGCTGCTGAAACATCTCAAGAATGATCAGTGGAAACAGAATGTACCTGAGCTCAATTTAGAGCTTCACGGCAAAGGCTGTGAATGCTTATGTACATGTGATTTTTCAGGTTTTTTTGTTTTTAATAAATTTGCTACAATTTCAAATAATCTTTCTTACATTGTCATTATGGAGTATTGTGTGTAGAATTTTGAGAAAATAAATGAATTTAATCCATTTTGGAATAAAGCTGTAACATAACAATTTGTGGAAAAAGTGAAGCGCCATGAATACTTTCCAGATGCACTGTATTATTATTATATGTTTAATTTTATGTGATTAAATAGTTAATTTTATTGTAATTTAATGATTTAAATTAGTAGTTGAACTTATTGTTTTTATTATCATTTATTTAATTTTTATTTATTTTTACGGATCCCCAAGCACTCTCTTGCTAGTATGAAATCCCTGCAATTGGAAAGTAGCCAAGATTTCAGGCTCATGTTTGAGCAGCTCTTAGACTTTGTGAATGAAAGTTTAATATTAACTCAAAGCTTAAACTAGAGATGTGTCTTTTTTGTGCCATCTCAGCTCTTTTGCAAGTTTTGTTTAAAGAATTATGTGTTTTGAAATCTGCTTTCAGGGTCTGGAAATCATCCGAGGCTGTCGAGGTCTTAATCTCGTAGGCTGTGATTTAGTTGAAGTTTCTCCACCTTACGACACCACAGGTAATGTTTTCTCTTCAGTAAATAACCCAGTTAAAGGGTCATTTAGACCTCAAATTGAAAATTCTGTCATTGTGTACTTATATTGATTAAAAAAATGTTAATGATTGCTTTAAAACACCTGTCAAGAAATATAAAAAAAACTTAATCAATTATTTTTTTATTTAAAACTAAAAATAAGCAAAATAATTGTTTGTTTTTCAGTTTTCATGTTCAAATACAACTGAAAAACATTTAAAGTGACCCGTTTTCTGATTAACAACTATAATGCAAAATAAATTGCATATTATTAGTGAACTATACTGCTACATTTGCTTGTACATAGGTGATTTAAGAATTGTGGGTACATTTTGTGTCTCAAAAAGAAACCTTTTATTATTCCTTCATTTTCTTTCATATTTTCAGGTTTTTAATAAAAACACGAATTGTAAAGTTACTATTTAGGGACAATTTGTCTTAAGAATATAAACTTAGAGACTCGCACTATATATATATATATATATATATATATATATATATATATATATATATTTTTTTTTTTTTTTTTTTTTTTTTTTTTTTTAATATATTTTTACCTTCTAAACCATACATCCAGTTTAAATTATCTTGAAATAATCAGGTTATATTCTTTGGTTTTTAATTATATAATTTCATTCGTAACTGTAACAGCACAGCTATGAGGCACATTAAAACTTTTGTTTCCTGAGCACTGGCTGAACCAAAGTGATGCAAATGCTATGAGCACGGTCTATTGACTCTTCCTTTGTTTTTGGGTGAAACTCTAAGGCCAAAAAAAACTTTAGTTGATTAACTTGTGTGGTCAATAGCTGGGGAGGTTTCTAACACCCATATGCCGTTTATCGTGCTGACTCCAATACTTCCTTTACATACTTTGTTTAGCCACCTAGCCACTCCCCTCCTCCTAAAAACATATTATAGACTTGATTTTAGACTTGTGATAACTCGCAGACTGCAGACCTGTAAAGCTCTTGCAGACTCCTGGACTTCTTGAAAACGCTGTATGACTGCAGACTAACCAACACGTCTCAAATAAGAAATTCTGCTTGTTTTCAAGTCTCCTGGACTGGGTTCTCTCTTTCATTCAGTTAATTTTTTTACAACACCTTGTACGAAACATCTACTTTCTCTATTATTTGTAATTTCCTTAATAAAAAAGTACATTTTGTCTGTCACATCGGTTATAAAAAGGCGTAACAATATTTAATGGACTCCTTGAAAATCATGTCACTATGTTAGCTGTGTAATTTAGACAGCATTTAGTAACAAAATCAAATGTTACATTTAAACATTTCAAGTGATTTAATATTATGAATAATACATAACTAGGGCCAGAAAGAATCTGCGGATGTTTTTTGCTATTTCTGCTGAGAATTTTGGTAAAAATCTCCGGATTTATTTTGAGAGTGTCATAACTAAAACCTTTAATATGTGAAATAAAAAATAATCTCTTTTTAACTTTAATTTAATGTTTAAAATGCAAATCCAATTAGATTCACTTGATTTGGTAAACAAAGCAAGTCTCTCATATAATAGATCTACTAAAATATTACTGTACAAACTGCATTGTACATAAATCAGATGAACATTTTCATATTAGTCAATATTATTACTGTAATTAATAAAAAAACTGAATAAATATAGATTTACACAAGTAAATACGGTAAACAGAATTGATGATGGGCTAAACATCTGCGGAATTCTGCGCGTGCAGATTCCGTGTGGGCCTATACATAACATAATGGATTGCGTTTACTGTTATAGACATGTTTTTTTTTTTGTATGTCACTTCAGTTTAAGGAAAATGAGTGGAAAATGTCTAAATGTACCCACAATTCTACAATTACAATAAGATTAAAATTCTGTTGCTTCTATTGTAATATTTCTCTTTATTTTGGCATGTGTTTAACATTATTTAAAGGTCCCATGAAATTAAAATAAAGTTTTTTAGATGTTGGTATAAGTATTGTTAGTTTTTAGGATATCTATAAGCTAGTGCGCACCAAAACAGTCATAAAATTCACATTTAGAAGATATAAAACTGATATAAACATGTAAAGCTTGTAGTTTGTCACTTCTGCCTGAATGGATCAATGGTTTTATTCACCTAATACTTCAGTTTCTCATCAAATCTTGACCAATCAAATGCTCTCTAGTATCTTACATGCCCCGCCTCTTTCAAGATGCTTTACATTTGATGTTCTTGAGCTCAACTGTTATCTCTGGCAGAGTGGTGATAAAGCAAAACGCTATTGGCTGTTTTATTAAAAGGGGAGGAGCTACACTATGTCCAGTCCTCTCTTCGTATTTTGGTTAAGATTAAGTCAAACATCGAATAAAAATGCACATTTCAAAGCACTTTAAGGGACCTTTAAATGAAAATAATAAATTAAAGCAGAATATTTGATTATATCTCCAATTTTTAGTTCATATCTGAGCCTTTTTTTGTTTCTTCATAGGAAACACTGCTTTGCTCGGTGCCAACCTCCTCTTTGAGATGATGTGCGTCCTTCCTAAAGTCAAATACTATTGATTGCTTTATTTTTTTCTAAGATGATCTTGAAATATTCCAGGTAATTGCACAGTGAAATTTATAATCTGTACATGATTCATGTACAAAATCACTATTAACCTTTTTTTAGAAACTGATACCTTTATTTGGAGTAGCAAAACTTTCGAAAACAACAACAACAACAACAACAAAAAAGACAATTCCTTAAAGGAAATGAAATAACAGTCGCTGCACAATATTATGGAAATAAAGTTTCACGTTTATTAGATCATTTAGTTTTAGATCAATTTTCGTAAAATGGTTACATTGACACACGGGTACAGTGTTAATGTTACATACGCATGAAATATATTTAGTCGTAAATAAGCCATGAAAATCTGGCATGATTTATTAATGCCAACTATCTTAGATTTAAGATATTCTCCAGTGCATTGCTAAATGAAACAAACGATAAAATCCTAATATCAATACTGCATCAAGTGTAATGCATGTTCATAAATAAGCCATGAAAATCTGGCATGAGTTATTAACGCTGACTATCTTAAATTTAAGATATTTTCCATTGCTAAACAAACAAAACATTTTTTAAATGCTAATATAGTACAATATCAATACTGCATCATAATGTTAATGAATGTTCATAAATAAGCCATGAAAATCTGGCATGATTTATTAATGCAGACCATCTTAGATTTAAGATATTCTCCAGTGCATTGCTAAATGAAACAAACAATAAAATGCTAGTATCAATACTGCATCATAATGTTAATGAATGTTCATAAATAAGCCATGACAATCTGGCATGAATTATTAATGCAGACCATCTTAGATTTAAGATATTCTCCAGTGCATTGCTAAATGAAACAAACAATAAAATCCTAATATCAATACTGCATCAAGTGTGATGAATGTTCATAAATAAGCCATGACAATCTGGCATGAGTTAAATGCTGACTATCTTAAATTTAAGACATTTTCCATTGCTAAACAAAAAAAATTGTTAAAATGCTAATATTGTACAATATCAATACTGCATCAAGTGTAATGAATGTTCGTTGAACACCATAGGAATACATGAATATTATTAATAATGGAAGACTTGATGTGGATTAAACTCACCCACAACTTTGTATGCATATGTGATAAATACACTAACTCCAACTAACAAAACAACTGAAATGCATAGTAGAAAACACGTTCATGTATTTTTTCTTCATGTACTGTTCAGATACGGTTTTGCATGCCACTTGAATGAAAACTCCAACGGGAAACGATACATAATTCTGGCACTATTTGTCATTCTTTAAGGCCTTTCCTGCACTTATATACAGTAGCTGCACTGTGAAGCTGAACGTGACTGTAAAGGCTGATAAAGACCTTCACTTACACATTTATCAGACCCATATGATGTTGTTACATATACATTTAATATAATCATGTAATTATTTACAGCTTGTGACTGAAGCATTTGGCTCATATTGTACAGGTATTGCTGTAATGTTGTGCTAGTGTTTCTATCACAGGGATTGGCAATGCTAAGGCTATGTCCACATGTACATGGGTGTTTTTTAATGAAAGTTTTCACCGCTTTCGTTAAAAAAAAAAATCTCCATCCACATGAAAATGGCAAAACTGTGTTAAGGGCACACTGAATCAAAAGGCGGTATAATAATGACACTTCTATGCTGAGTTCACACCAAATGGGGAATTAAGTATTTCCACAAGTAAATTGCATACGAGTCAATCCAAACATGAGAACAGAGGTGGATTACTGTCCCGCAGTGCAAACTACACATTTCTGCAGATTTCACCCAGTCAAATTCAAGACTTTTTTAAAGACCATTATGAATGAAATTTCAGACTTGAGACTGGTTTATACTTCTGCGTCAAGTGATCAGCATGACTTACGGTGCAAGCCGTGCGCATAGCCGTGCATTTATACTTCTGCGCGGTTTCTGTTGCTCTGCAATACACTTCCGAAAAGCTAGCTGGCAGTAGGTGTCCATGTTTCTCTGTGTCGAGTTCCTTCGCTGGTGTTTTGTTTTTTCTGAACGCTTCCTAATGTACAAGTGGCTCAAATTCACTCACTTTGAGGCTGGAACTGGCGGACGTGCAACAACTTTAATCATAAGGTAAACACAAAACAGCAGTCTCTATCCGGAGCTCCTTTACAGGACTCCACACTTGTAAACACCCGCTGCATCACGCTCGCGCGGCTCTCACCTCCACCCACACTCGTCAGCGCTACTAAGTTGACCAATCACACAGCTTGCGCTAAGTGTATGCGTTACATTTACGGCGAGGGGCCATGCGTCCACGCGTAGGCTGCGCCGTAGCCTACGTGTGCAGTTGACGCAGAAGTATAAATCAGCCTTTATACAGGGCTGAACGCTAAGGACTTTTATTTTGGAATGGCCTGGTAAAGACTTTACCTTGCCCCATCAAAATAAATTTTCGAATTAGTTATTTCTTAGTCACATATTTTAAATATTGTGTCAAACAAACCCTAGTTGTATACATACTCATTTTTTCAACATAAGTTTTATATACAGTTGAAGTCAGAATTATTAGCCTCCCTGAATTATTAGGCTCCCTGTTTATTTCTGTTTAACGGTGAGAAGATTTTTTCAACACATTTCTAAACATAATAGTTTTAATAACTCATTTCTAATAACTGAATTCTTTTATGTTTGCCATGATGACAGTCAATAATATTTGACTAGATATTTTTCAAGACACTTCTATACAGCTTAAAGTGACATTTAATGGCTTAACTAGGTTAATTAGTTTAACTAGACAGGTTAGGGTAATTAGGCAAGTTATTGTATAACGATGGTTTGTTCTGTAGACTATCGAAAACAAAATTAGCTTAAAGGGGCTAATAATTTTGACCTCAAAATGATTTTTAAAGAATTAAAAACTGCTTTTAATCTAACCGAAATAAAACAAGCAAGACTTTCTCCAGAAGAAAAAATATTATCAGACATACTGTGAAAATTTCCTTGCTCTGTTGAACATCATTTGGGAAATATTTAAAAATGAAGAAAAAAAAAATTCAAAGGGGGGCTAATAATTCTGACTTCAACTGTATATATATAAATAAAAACTCTGGTCACACTTTACAATAAGGTTTCATAAGCTAATGTATTTACTAACATGAACTAATAATGAACAATACTTGTACAGCATTTATTAATTATAGTTCATCCTTTACTAACGCATTATTAACATCCAAATTAGTTAATGCGCCATGAGTTAACATGAACTAACAGGGAACAACTGTATTTTCGTTAACTAACATAAATACTGTGATAAATGTATTGTTCATAGTAGTAAATGCATTATCTAACATGAACTAATACAACCTTATTGTATAGTGGGACCAAAACTCTTTAAAAACTATATTAACGTAAAAGTATGCACATGCAACAGTCTATCCAGGTCGGTGTCCTCAAACTATATGGTATATAAATACATTGAGAACAAATGTTATCGAATGTAAGATAATTAAACCATATTGGTTATAAAGCTAAACAAATTGCTATTACATTATTAGGTATAAATAGAGCTTTGTTAAATGTTTTAATGAGCTGGATTACTGGGGATTGGATGATTGAGTAGCTTTACATGGACATCGTAAAATTAAGACCTGTTTAAAATTTGAGACCTACAAGACATAATGTCAATGAATTTAAGACTTTAAGACCTTAAATGCTGCTTTTGAAATTTAAGACTTTTTTCATTTGCATCTTTCGCGTTTGGTGTAAACCCAGCCGTCAGACAGGAGAAAACAGCAGACATTGAGATCATGAGGCAAAAACTATGGTCCAAACCACCACACTGTACCCGGAGTTTCTGAAAATCTTCACACTGGCCAGAGTTTTTAGAAAGTTTCAGTTTCAGTCACCTGATACTCTGTTTTGTGTGGACAAAATCGCATCGAAAAAGAAGTGTGGTTTTAAAAATACCCATATTCATGTGGACAGGGCCTAGGAAACTTGATCAAATGGTGCACACAGAAGATTTAAAGCTGAACTCGTAATTTATTGAATTAGTTTAGTATAATAGCAGAAAAGCTTATAGCTAAAATCTTTAAAAGACTTATTGTTTTTACCATTGTTTACAAGGAAAATGTTTGTATCGTTCAAATTCTACAAATGTATTAAAAGTCATAATTTAGCTCTAGTGTTTTAGTCTTGTATTATTTATTTTGTGTTTTATTTAATAGACCAAAATTGGATTATTATTATACTATTATACTTTGCTTATATATTATTTATAGGCAAAAAATATTTGTAATAATAGCAAAAACACACTTTGAAGTTAAATATTTAATGTTAACTTGAGTTTATGTAATTTGTTAATTAGATATTACATTAGGCATCAACCCGTTTGAATGATAAAAAAGTTAGTATGTGTGTTGTGGAAAATTCCACATGGATATATTATCCATGAACTTATGTACTGTATAATCTGTGAACAATAACATGTTTTATTATTATTTAGTTTTAATGCATTAACTAAGGTTAATGTATAAAAACTTACTTTTATCAAATAAAATAGGGCACTTTTGTAGAATATTGGGTTTCAAATAAAAGGGAAAAAGTGTCTAAAAAAATATTAAACAAAAATTCACAGCATCGTCACGAGTAAACATAGTTATGACTAAAAGTCTCTACAGTGATTTTGTTTGTTAGGCTACATTATGTTCATCAACTAGCAGCATGTTGTGGTGTCGTTCATACAATGGAAATGTAGAGTATTGAAAGCTACGCTAGCTTAATCTTTTTAGTTTTCAACCTTTTGAAATGCGCCCTACACTGCAAAAAAAAAGTCCAAATAGCCTCTAATCTAAATATCTAAACATTCTTAAATCTAGAAGCATTTTCAAGACAAGGAAAACATATTGCCTTGTGTTAAGAAATATTATGTCAAAATTAGGTGAGTTTTTCCTTAAATTAAGCAAAATAATCTGCCAATGGAGCAAGCAAAATAATCTTACAGCACGTCAAAAGGAAAAAAATGATTATTTCACTTACCCCACTGGCAGATTACTTTGCGTGTTTGAATGAAAAACTCACTTTATTTTGACATATCATTCCTTAAAACAAGTAAATATTTTTTTGTGCGTGTCTACAAAATACTTCTTGATTTAAGAAATTTTAGAGATTTGGGCTAGAAACAAGACAAAGAAATGTAAATAAAAGCACTTTTTTGAGTGTAAGGACCCAAATTGACTCCATTAGTAAATAAATATCTCCAAGAACCAAAGCCCAAAGTATACAGCGGGGGAAATAAGCGTTAAACATCTCACCATTTTTCTCAGAAAACATATTTCTAAAGGTGCTGTTGACTTGAAATTTTGAAAGAAATACATATATGCAAAGAAAACTAAACTAATTAGTTTGCAAATTAAGTTATGTAATAAACTGAAATGACACAGGGAAAAAGTATTGAACACATGAAGAAAGGGAGGTGTAGAAAGGCAGTGAACGCCCAGACAGCAGCTGAAATCTCTCAGTATTTCTTCAGCAACCCTCTCCCCTTCCTTAGTGTAAATGAATATTAGCTGCTTCAGTCCAACATCTACATTACTAGGAGGATGAAGATGAAACCAGGGTGGACATTTCTGCAAGACAATGACCCAAAACAATAGAAAATCAAGCTGTAGAATGGCCCACCCAATCACCTGACCTGAATCCAATAGAACATACAAAAAATAAAGATCAGATTTGATAGACGAGACCCAAAGAACCATCAAGATTTTTACGCTCTGTTGAAGTCTGTGAAAAACTCACACCTGAGACTTCATTCTCCATTTGAGAGGCATCTTTAAGCTATCATCACCAAAAAAGCCTTTTATATAAACTATTAAATACATTTCAGTAGTTCAGTGCTTGTGTCATTTCATTATTATTACACATAACTAATTTTTTTGTTTGTTTTATTTTCATGTTGGTATTGTTTGAGGTTTTTACCAGAATCTGGTTCAATTCCATGTCAACAGCTCCTTTAGAAATATTATCCCCTGCAGGAAAAAACATGACATGTTCAGTACTTATTTCCCCCACTGTATTTCAGCTTTTACGTGTAAGCTAGGGTTTCGATGTAGGATTCAAGCACTTTAAAACATTTTCCCTTCTTCTAACTCTAAACGAAAATTCCTCGCCATCATCTGCGCTCCGAGCGGCAACAAGCCTGCATTCGCCGAGGCCTTTTGGTGCTTTTAAACCAGCTTGAGAATTAGCTCCAGCATTAGCAAGCTAGCTTCAGTGCGGCTTTATTTATTGACGGTGATCTTGTCCAGACCGGGCCAGGCTGGGACGTAGTATCGCGGCAGAGTTCCTTCCATCAGCCGCTCCATCCACAGGCCGAGTCGGTCCAATTTGTGGTGGATCTGAAGAGTTGTAGATCGAGAGCGCGTTGTGCTTTTTCTGGACCGCGATACTCCTCCTTCCTCTTCTGCTTTTCCGTCCAAGTCTTCTCCTGTGTAGACTGGCTTAAAGAGACACAGGTATTTCTTATGGCCATTGAGCGCTAGGACATAGCCAGTGTAGTCGACTTTACGAGCGCCCATTTCATCCTCATCCGTGTCGATCTGCATGGCATCCTGGGCGAATTCCAGTACCGCCGCCATCCATTCGCTGTGTTTGTCCACATTCAGGAAGGAGAAGTGGAGCGTCAAACTCCTGTAAGGAAGAGGAAATATACAGTACTGTGCAAAAGCCTTAGGCCACCACCAGCTTTGGGAGGCTAAGCCTTTTGCAAATCTAAAAGGTTTGAAGCAAGTGTAGGGTCATTACTTTTGGGTGAACTATACCTTTAATATACAAGAGAAAATATGGGAAATATGTACACAATATTCATAACGAAATTACTTTTGGAATTAAAATACTAGCATCAAACGTCTGTGTTTAACTTGACCTCAAGCATCTTGGTGTCATTGAGTCTTTTCTGAAATGATGTGCTATTTAATATCAAGTTCTTCCTTCGATTCAGCATGTTCTATCTTTCTTTTTCTCTCCAGTTGAATCTCATACTGCCTATAATCTTGTCTTTACATACTGTATATAACAGGCGTGACCAACCCTGTTCCTGGAGATCGACCTTCCTGCAGATTTCAGTTGCAACCCATGTCAAACACACCTGCCTGTAATTATCAAGTGCTGTTCAGGTTCTAACTGATTGGTTCAGGTGTGTTTGATCAGGGTTGGAGCTGAACTTTGCAGGAAGGTCGATCTCCAGGAACAGGGTTGAGCACCACTGGTATATAATATTCATTTCATGACCGTCTTTGTTTCAACAGCTGTATTTCTCTCCAAATATGATTTCAAGAGTTCATGCTTAGATATTGCTTGATAATAATTGCAGGTTTGGCGTGCTGTCCCAGGAGAGAACCAGGGCTCCCGCCTGGTCAATAAGCATGTAAGGGGGTACGAGATCAAGTAGTTCTCGAGAGCTGGTAAAGGAGGAAAGGGGGAGATGGGGTGGATGGGGGGATTCTTCAAAAACAAATATGAGATGAATGCAAGTCGGGCTATTTATAGTCAGTTTGGAATGATCTGATTGACTTACTTGTGATTACAGATGAGAGACCAGCCGCGACTAATCATATCATGTGCTCCTCTCGAAACTAGTTTGTGAAACTTCATTACGTTAGCTGTGTGAGTGTTTAGTTATTAAATATTTATATATATATTAACTTTATATGTCTATATATAATAACTCTGTTTATATATAATAACTTTAACTGTTAAAAGCTATTAGTTAGTTACGACTTAAAGTTATTAATAACTGATAAAGTTATAGTAACTAATAACCTTAACTTTTCAGATTTTGATTGTAATACAATAATGTGCACCTTTTGTAAAGCTGCTTTGAAACCATCACTAGTGTGAAAAGCGCTATACATATAAACTTGAATTGAATTGAATAAATCTATTTGAAATTTAAATTTAAAGTGTCATTAAAAGTCGTTCAGTGTCACAATATTAATCGTTTTGTCAACGTTAAAAACTATTGGGCTGCTTCAGATTTTTGTAGAAACTGTAATCTATTCCATTTAAAATGTCATTTATAATGTAAAAAAATACTCAAATTCCTATCCTATAAGTAAAAACTATAAAGCAGGGAAAAAATTCTGCATTGATGATTATTTTCAATATAAGAATTATTAATGATTGAATACCAATAATATTGTACTAAAATGTTTTCTGCTGAAAGTTCAGCTTTGGATCACAGGAATAAAAAGCATTTTAACCTACATTCAATAATGCTCAAACTGCATGATTTTAGCCCAGATTTTCACTTGCCAACAGGTTTTGAGAAATCGCCAACAAATGTCCATAATCACAGGCAAAACGGTGCTCGTTAACGAGAGTAACAATCACACAGTGTGAGCTATCAAAGACATGAGAGATATTTGGCATGGTAAATATCTGGAGCTGTATGCGATTCAGATCATGCCGTGTAAAATTGGTTCTGATTGAAAATAACATTGGCAGTTACCTACAGCCAATGAGAGAGCAGCATCAGCTGGTATGGATATCTGCAGGCCAATTTAAGGTTGGGGAGAAGTTAAAAAGCTCTTTTTTGGTCTATTTAGACCCAAGAAATGGAGGAAAAACTAGTGGAAATTTGGCAGGGGCACCAGTGTCTGCTTGATGGGTCAATATTTGATGGGTCATCCAAGCACTTTTCCAACCTTGAAAACACTATTAAAAATCAAGCATTTTCCAGGATTTTCAGTACAATTTTTTACCATAAGTTTTTACCATATTTTTGATCAAATAAATGCAGCCTGGGTGAGCAGAATATACTTCTTGACTAGTGGTGTATTGTGCATCTTTTTAGACGATATCACTTTAGGGTACGGCGTATAATGAAGGCTCACCCGGTGAATGAATAAACCTCTTTGGCAAACTTGCTGAGCAGGATGTTTTTGGTGCCATCAGTAAGCACCAGCACTACATTGATGTGACCCGGCCTCAGCTTCACCAGGTTACTGGTATATGTGATGTCAGTCAACTCTGTCACCTCCACAAAGTTCTTCTTTGGTGGCCGACTACTGGAGATAGAAAATAATAATAAAATAAATAAAAGTAGAATAGGAAAGAATTATAATTTGTATTCTTTAAATCAAAAATTAAACCCAGAATGCCTTTTGTATGAGCAGAAAATATATATATATATATATATATATATATATATATATATATATATATATATATATATATATATATATATATATATATATATATATATAATTATTATATGTTTGTAAACTTATTATTGTAACCAGTAATTGTTATTTATATATAATATTATATTAATATTTATAAAATATACCCACAAACACACAGTGGTGCAGAAACGTTTGCACACTCCTTGAGGAATCTGTCAAATCTGATAAAATTTTAAATATTAACCAAAATAAGAGGGATAATACAAAAAAAAAAAAACAGACCTGAATAAGACATTTCATGTACAAGAAGTTTACTTACACTATACTTTAAATAGAAAACCTTTTGAATTTTCCCGAACTCTCACATTCAATCTGCCCAGTTGGTGGAATGAACTCCCTAACTACATCAGAACAGCCGAGTCACTTGCTGTCTTCAAGAAACGACTAAAAACGCAACTGTTTAGTCTCCACTTTCCTTCCTAATCTGCAACTGCCTCTCTGACTATACCACTAACTGTGCCCTCTTTCTCTCTCTCTCTCTCTCTCTCTCTCTCTCTCTCTCTCTCTCTCAAAAAAAAAAAAAAAAAATTTCTACTAATGTTTTGCTTCTTAGACTTTTACACACCTGAAACTTGTCTATAGCACTTGTTCACTGCTGCTCTTATAGTTGTGTAAATTGCTTCCTTGTCCTCATTTGTAAGTCGCTTTGGATAAAAGCGTCTGCTAAATGACTAAATGTAAATGTAAATGTAAATGAATTTGAAGATCAGGGTAAATTTAACATATTCTGTCTTCTGTGTAAGTAACTTCTGTAGATTTTGAAAGGCAGTGCACTACCTGACAAAAGGCTTGTCGTCGATCCCAGTTGTAAGAGCAACAAATAATAACTTCTAGTTGATCGTTTGGAAAAGTGGCAGAAGGTAGATTTTTCTGATGAATCATCTGTTAAACTGCATCCCAATCATCACAAATAATGCATTAGACCTATTGGAACCAGCATGGACCCAAAATTCTCAAAGAAATCAGTCAACTTTGGTGAAGGAAAAAGCTTGAGTGGATGGCAACATCAACAGCCTGAGGTATCAAGACATTTGTGCTGCTCATTACATTACAAACCACAGGAGAGGGCAAATTCTTCAGCAGGACAGCACTCCTTCTCATACTTCAGCCTCACATCAAAGATTCCTAAAAGCAAAGAAGATCAAGGTGCTGCAGGATTGGCCAGCCTGGTCACCAGATATATACATTATTGAGCATGTCTGGGGTAAAATGGATGAGGCATTGAAGATGAATCCAAAGAGTCTTGATGAACTCTGGGAGTCCTGCAAGAACGCTTTCTTTGCTATTCCAGATGACTTTATTTATAAGTTATTTGAGTCATTGCAGAGATGTATGGATGCAGTCCTCCAAGCTCATGGGAGTCATACACAATATTAATTCTTTTTCCACTGCACCATGACTTTATATTCTATACTGGACATTATTTCTGTTAAGTGACAAGACTTTTGTCTAAGCAAGGTCAGACCTTACTGTCCTAATTAAATAATTTAAAATCAAGGCATAATCATCTTTTATTTTGGTAAAATAAGCGTAATCTAGAGGCCTTTGCCTTTCATATAAGCTTTTCTGATACCAAATGATCAACTAGAAGTCAAGTTATTATTTGATGTTCCTATAACTTGGATAAGCGACAAGACTTTTGTCAGGTAGTGTAGTACATGAAACAAAAAAGATTCTATTCAAAGGTTTTCACCAAAAAAAACAAACAAAAGAATTTGTTGGACCTGAAGGATTATTCTGAAGAACAATGGTCAGATTAACTGTTTAGGCCAACAAGGGACTAACCAGGGACTAATCGTCACTAAACTAAACAGCACAATTGTGGATCCTTCAAGAAACAACACCGTGTTTCCTAAATGATTTGTGTATTATGCAATCGCAATGTAATATAATGAACCTGGATGTGTTGGAGGTGTTTGGTGACCCATTCTCGCTCTTGGTCTCATTCACTTTCATTTTGGGCTGTTTTTCCTCACTCGAGTCACTGAAATTGCAAACAGTGTTGAATATCTGCATTTCCCATTAGAAAACCGATCAAAATGATAAAGGCACTTAATCTCACCTGAAAGCTTGAATAACTACAGTGCCAAATAAAATAAAGAGTGCAGAGAATATCAAGGACAGAAGGGGCATCATCTCACGCCTGCAAAAAAAAAAAAAAAACTTTGATGTTTGAAATATTCATATATTACAAATATTACTGACCAATACCACCTTAGCATCTCTTGACATTCACAGTTGCAATTTTTAATTATGTTACAAGCTATGTTACAAGTTTTTCGATGTTATTACCAGTATGTTAGTTTTAAGGATATCTATAAGCTAGTGTCCAACAAAATAAAGACAAAATTCACATTTAGATTATATAAAACTGATTTAAACATGTGCAGTTTGTCACTTCCGCCTAAATGGATCAACAGTTTCATTCATGTCAACTCATACTGCAGTTTCATCAACTCTTCTGACCTATTAAATGCTCTCTAGTATCTGACATGCCCCGCCCCCTTCACGATGCTTCTCATTTGCATTTCAATTGATGCGCTTAAGCTCAACCACTCTCACTGGCAGAGCTGTGATAAAAACGAAATGCTATTTGTTGTTTTTTTTTTAAGGGGAGGGGCTATTATATGCCCCGCCCAAATTAAAAAATGCACATTTCAGAGCACTTCATGGTAGGGCTGTGCGATTAATTGAAATCGTATCGAAATTCTAACAATTCGAAATTCTCTGTCGATTCCTAACAACACGATTTTTGAGCTCCAGTCTCAACTATACTGCTCCCACAGTATATGCTGTTTGAACCAATCATAACGCAGCACGCCTAAAAAGAGCGTGAGACTTAATGACAAATAGCCTGCATGAACAGGGATGATGAGTTCAGCACAGGAGGTCAAAAAAGTCAACATCTGTAGTGTGGGATTACTTTGGGTACAGGAAGGCTGATGTACTGCAGAACCAGGTAATTTGTAAGACCTGTCAGTCACATATCTCGTCTAAAAGTGGTTGGATAAAGCATGTTTAACACGCTTTGCTTTCGTGCTCATTTGGCATTACTAGATGACCATCAGCCATTTTCTCGAAGGATGAGAAACTAACAAAACATTGCTGCAGCTGGGTTCCATTTTTTATTTATGGAGAAAATAAAAAAAGCACTGGGTGTTTGGGTGTTCTGTCTTTGTCTGAGGTAATTAGCCTACCATTATTACTGAAATGTGTGTATTCCATACAAGTATGAAGCTGATTGATAAGTTCTTGTTACGTGACTTGTGGTGCGGCATTCTGAAAAGTTTAAATGTCTTCTTCTGGGTGCTCCTGGAATACGCACACACATCGCTCCCAATATGCACACACACAAGCCGCATGCCTTAATTGGAAATAACAAACTTGTGCGCACGAAAGACACGATATGTAAACAGCCTATTCCATGGCAGCATCACAAAGAGGTCTCTATGATCTATGTGTCAGAAGTCTGTTGTTGCTTCATGTGCTCCGTGTTTGTCATCTGACTTCCCCATGTGCTGTGATTCCTTTGTTCTATTTTCCGCCATTTGTTAATGTTCAGTGTTTCCACCTGTGTCTCACCCCTGTGTCCAATTAGTTCTATTCTCATATGGCAATTCGAAATGGGGTGGGATTAAACAAGATGTTTAGACATTAAAAAAGCGAGCGATTGGTCCATGTTTTAAATTTCTGTCCAAAGAGGTCATGTTTTGATCTTCGATTGGTCTCACGCAGTCACGTGATGTGATTTCGCAGGTCAGAGTTCACCAAGCTTGAACCTTCTAACACAGCAAACTGCAAAACTTGTTGCACGAGCTTGCGTTTCCAGTTTTTACGCATTCGCATGCATATGAATGGAAGTCTATGGGGTGAAAAGGGCAGTATGACCGTGGCTTCAGTCCTGTGTTTTGTTCAGTTCAGCGTCCGGAATTATATTGCCACACTCCCTGTCCTGCGTTTGATGTTTCCTGTTCCAGTTTCTGTTTTCTGTGTGTTAATATTGTAAATAAATACATGTTTTGATAATTCCTGCGATCCAGTGTGTCTTTTTATAAATAGGAAACGTGACACTATACATGCCAAAAACATTCTGTAGGCATGTAGAAAAAAAAACGCAACTACTTCTTATATGTACTCAAACAGAACATCAGAGAGTTTGATGGTGTGCAAACACACACAGTAGCCTATTTATTTGTTTTGCCATATGTCTGTTCTAGAGACAAATTGTTACACCTTAACAAGGTGATTTCTATTTATTTTTTTGTCTTACGTTTTAGAGACATGTTACAAGTCATTGATAAAGATCTAATTGTTTTTCTTTGGATATATGTTACAGATTTCTACTGTAAAGCGTGTCAAAATTGTGATTAAAATCGAAATCACAATATCTCAGCTCATCTCATCTCATCTCATCTCATCTCGTTTTCGTCTGCTTTTCCGGGGCCGGGTCGCGAGGGCAGCAGTCTTAGGAGAGAACCCCAGACTTCCCCCTCTCCAGACACTTCCTTCAGCTCCTCCGGGGGGATCCCGAGGCATTCCTAGGCCAGCCGAGAGACATAGTTTCTCCAGTGTGTCCTGGGTCTTCCCCAAGGCCTTCTTCTGGTGGGACATGCCTGGAAAGCCTCTCTAGGTAGGCATCCAGGAGGCATCCGAAACAGATGCCGAGCCACCTCAGCTGACTTCTCTCGATGTGGAGGAGCAGCAGCTCTTCTCCCGGGTGACAGAGCTCCTCACCCTATCTAAAAGGGTGTGTTCTGCCACCCTGCGAAGGAAACTCATTTCGGTCACTTGGATCTGAGATCTTGTCCTTTCGGTCATGACCCAAAGCTCATGACCATAGGCGAGAGATGAACCATAGATTGACCAGTTAATTGAGAGCTTTGCCTTCTGGCTCAGCTATTTCTTTATCACAACGAACTTATACATTGACCGCATTACTGCTGCCTAAGCACCGTTCCGCCTGTCAATATCACGTCTCTCCATCTTTCCCTCACTCGTGAACAAAACCTCAAGATACTTGAACTCCACCAGCTGGGGTAAGGACTTTCCTCCAACCTGGAGATGGCAAACCACATTTTTCCGGTGGAGTACCATGGCCTTGGACTTGGAGCTGCTGATTCTTATCCCAGCCGGGTCACACTCGGCAGCAAAACGCAATATTGTTTAAGAAGATTGTGAAAGGTTTCATTTGCCCATATCGCACAGCCCTACTTCATGGGACCTTTAATATTTGTATATACCCTCAATTAATTCCAGCTCACACAATAATAATGGAAATAATAATAAAGGAAATGACCAGTTCAAGTCCATTCTCAAGGGAGGTTTCATTAGCAATAGAAACCAAGGGGGTAGAGCTTAGTGAACAGCCAACTGACTCTCTTACCAGTTATTATGAAGAACGTCGTCGATAATTTCAGACAAGTAATCATATGCGGTGTAAATCCATCTTACTAAAAACATCTGAAATCAAACAGAATTGATCTCAGTTACATTAAACAGGAGAATACAGCAAATTTAAAAGATTATTGGCACATGGATCACATTCGCTACTGAAACGGGCATGTAGGTCAGCGCTCGTTTCTCAATTAAAGATGGTTCATGAAATGCAAACCCTGAGAGACTTACCGAGGCGAACTCGTTGTTGAGCTCTGGCAGGATGGCGTTGTAGTTGAGGATGGAGGGATCTTTCTGCAGTCTTTGCAGCTCCTCCAGTAGTTTGTGTTTGTCCTCCTTACTGCCGTTCCATCCTCCCAACAGCGGCTTATACAGAATCTTTCCAGCTCCGTTGCGCCTCTCCAAAATCACCACCTGCTCAATACACACAGACATCTAAGCTGATGACTTGTGTAAAACTTACAAGTAAAATAGTGATAAAATAGGGAAATTAAAGACATTTTAGGGTCATTTTAGTCAAAAATTATTGATAATTTATCACTTTTGACCAACAGATGGCAATGTAAACTGTAAAGTATGCAGTATGGTCAATGAGTACGTTTACATGAACCATCTTAATGCGATTATTATAGGATTTTGGCAATATCACAATTATACTTTGCCACAATAATTCTCAATAGTCATCATTTTTAAAAAGTACAATAGGAAGATAAAGACATTTAAAAGTCATTTTGGTCAAAAATGATAAACCATCAGTCATTTTTGACTAAAATGACTTTTAAATTTCTTTAATTTCCTGATGTCATCTGAAACTTTCTGTCGTACACCAAACCAACCAAAAGAGTACCATCAGTACCTTTTTGGCAGTGGAAATGCAAGCCTGATAAAGGTGACCCGTAACATATCGTACTGTACTACTCAGTGAAAACAGGCCAAAAGTGACTGATTTGGTCTGCGTCAATAGCCTAGTGGTTAGTGCGTCGACACATTTGCTTTGCTAATCCTTCCCCTATCTCTGCTCCCCACACTTTCCTGTGTGTAAATCTCCACTGTCCTATCAATAAAAGTGAAAACCCCTAAAAAATAATTATAAAAAAAGTGACTGATTTGATCAAATCTATTGTTCCATTCTCCATCTGAGGCAAAAACCATCAAAAACAGATTAATCGGTGAAAAAAACAACATATTGTTGAACATAAACTAAACTGCCCATTGGAGAAAAGGTCTACCTGTGGTGCTGTGTTGTCTTTGTCTTTTAGGAGAACATCACATAGAGGCTGTTGACGTCGGTGGTAAATGTACGCAAACCGCAGTACGTCATTAGCGTTAGCAGAGGCAAGAGAGAGGAAGGCTTCATTTCCGGTGATGTAAGACTCGTCTTCACCAGTGATGAGTAGAATGCAATATCTGTATAAAAATAACATTGTAGATATTTGGAAAAAGACGATTTGCTTCAGATTAAATTGTGCATGCGTTACACAGACATCTTACTTCCTGCGTCGATGGAACTGTTTGACAGGACAAAGCTCATCGAATAGCTTTTGATTAACCAGACGAGGAGCCAGGAGGAACCTGTTGTTGGAGATGAACTCGTCTATTATCTGCTTCTTCATCCCTTTAGCCTAAAAGAGTAGTAGTAGCGCGTTAGTTCTAAGACAGACGTTTACACAAAAATGATATCTTCTCAAACATATCATATAGCCAAAAAGTTCTCAAGACTGTTTGCTGATTATGTGGATTAATGATAATATTGTAAATAATGTTTGATTTATTGCACAGAAGGATTTTTTTAGTCCATGTGAACAGGAAGTTGCTGAGAATTTTATTTTATTAATGTACTTCCAGCTGAAACAGAATATTGAGGAGGGGCGGAGCTTTCTTTTTGAACCTCATTCCCTTGGAGCACACTAACATTAAGAGGGGTGCGGTTAAGAATGGCAAAAGTTGTCAAACTGACATGTTCAGAGAAGAACTGCTACTCTAAATGCAGAAGTAAATGCGAAGATTTGATTGAAGATTATCTTAACAAACAGTTTTTTTTCTTGAGTGGATTAACTTGCAGAAATTAATTATTCAACTAAAGAATTACTATTTGTGCTAGCAAAATAAACATTGTAAATTTTGATTTCACACAGACTTTAACCACACCCATCTTATTGTTAGTTTCAACCCAGGCTCATTCTGAATACACACCCCTGTATACATTTCTTGAGAGCACCAAATACATCCCAGGAGTTATAATTTTTGTAGTTTTTGTTTTCTTGAATCCTCCAAAGGCCGCGGTGTAAGATCTCGAATTTCTCTCGCGAGTGCCACGAGTGCCACTTCTCCCACGAGGGCCACTGTCTACTGACTGACTGAGTGATCGACTGACCTACCTTACCTAAACCCAACCGATAGTGTTTTTAAAAGTACCAATTGACCCGCCCACCCACTTCCCTAAACCAAAGCGATACAGAAAAAGAAAGCCCTCGTTGCCGCCTGATTTTTACCACGTTTTCAGACTTTACCACATTCTCACCCTATTATTTACTTGTTAATTTTTTGGCTTTTGTTTTTGTCTTACACACTTTCTGGAACCGTTCTTCACAGGACTCAAACTCTATTGTTGACAGTCACAAGTCCACTGACTTACGCAGCAAGCCACTGGACTAACTGGTAACAGCGAAAAGGCTGTCCATATGGATGTAAGTGGTCAGCTGGTAAGCGTGAAAAGAAACGGTGTCATCCCACCCTGTAGCGTTCGTTTTAAAGACAAAATGCAGCCATACGTACCTCTGGCTACATAATTCGCAATCTCCAGAAATGTATATAGGGCTACATTTTCAGAATGAGCCTTTTGTATGTTAGTTTGCACAAAAAGAAAGTCCTCAATATTCGGTTTTAGTTAGAAGTAAATCAACGTACTAAAAAAAGTCACAGCAACTTCTGGCTCACAAGAACCTGAAAAGTTGCATGTTGGACATTGTAAGGATCTATTAACTAAGTCTATTAACAACAAATATTCATTTTAGTTGAACTGCCCCTTTAAAAATGTGTAGGGAAAATAGCAGGAAACAGCATTGTCAAATTTGCATTGGTGTGTGTGTGCGTGTGTGTGTGTGCGTGTGTGTGTGTGTGTGTGTGTGTGTGTGCGTGTGTGTGTGTGTGTGTGCACACCTGGATAGGTTAAATGTACACATTCCAAATATGGCACAGCAAACTGGGTCGTCACTTCACCTTCAATTGTCTTCAATTTTTAGCAATTTTACTACAGGTTACACTTGTGACAGTTAAGAAATTTCCACCTCTTGTTTCTTTTAGATGTGCAAGCAGGAAGTAGAGTATGTCAACTGATCTGGTCGCGTAACATTGAAACATCTAAATCAAATATTCTGTATTTACTCTTTCAACAGTTTAATGTCTCGCCCAAAGCCAACAACAACACATAGTGGGATTGAATGGTTAATGGCTGTTTTATTGCCAATGTGTGAAAAACTTTTAATGAAATGACTTCCTATGATATTAGCCTGATTTTTAAATGTAAACAACTCAAGTATATCTTTTAAGGTGCCATTAAGTGATGTTTAGGAAGCTCACTAAATGACGTCAAAGAGCTTAGAATCACCAAGAGGCGACTCTCAATAGAACGTTCCATTGCAACAGCAGTACTCAGCAACAGCCCCGTGATTCCGCCATTTTGGAGTGAACGTGATTGGCCATCCATTGGATCTTATTCCTGTCGCGATGGCAAGCAGCTGCTTTGTTTTTTATTTATTTTAAAAGCGCATTATAGCTGAGATACAACCTGAAAGACGACAATATAACACTTACTATCACAATCATCTGCACTAATAGTTTATTTTACAGACTTATAATATGCTGCTGTTCTATTGGAATTTTCATTGCGTGACACTAGCGGCATCTAGTGGCTGTTTCCCAAATCGCACAAGAGTGTCGCCTCAGTGATTCTATGCTCTTTGACTGCATTCAGATGTTAGCAGGAAATTGACATTTTTAAAATGGCAGTACCTATTGGAATCATGGCGGTTGGAACTTTTGATAACACTAGTTACATGTGCACAAGTCTAAGCAAGAACGATATGTTTCTGGCTGCAACTTACTCAATGGCCACTGCACTGTAAAAACATCTTTGTTTCACACATCCATTTTACATTGTCCCAACACAAATCATTAAGTTAACTTCATAATTTTTTACAAATTTAAGTGGATTGAACATAAAACAATAAAGTTGTGCCCCAAAAAACTTAAGAATTGTTTCAACTCATTTTAAATATGTAGTTTGAACAAGCACCAAAAGTCATTTTCTGAGTGTAGCGTCGCTTATAATAAGTGTTTCTAAATTCTACCCTTAAAAAAAAAACAGGCCTACCTGTATTATGTCGGCAGGCTTCTCCACATCCTCTTTAAAGACCAGCATGGTCGGCGCATAAGTGTTTATGTTGAACTTTCTGAGCAGCTCAGCGGTCTCAGAAAGTCCTTGATCTACATATCCAAACTGCACATAATCCTTGTAGGCAAACGCTGTAAGCTATTGGAAATTAAAAAAAAAAACATCTTTTGATAGTGTATTGGCAAAACAACAACAACTCTGGAGGCTTCTAAGCAACTCTACCTTATAAAGCAGAGGAACCGAAGGCCTTTGATCAAACAGGAGCACATGTGGCTTGTTCAGCTCATGCCAGCTCTTCAGAAACTCTTGGTTGTTCTTATCTGTAACCTACAAACCCACAAATCAAAAGTTTGAGTCCAGAATAGGATATAAATAGTAGGAATGCCACAATACTCAGTATAGTGTAGTACTGTATGACCTTCACTCTTTAATTTGTATATGAAGCATTCCGATGCAAACCCCTCTAAATGCCAGCTTCTGTTTCAGGCTCTTGTGGGTAGGTTTGAATAGGGTATTTTCATTGGCTGTAAAGTGAAATAACTTAAAATGTTTCCAGCAGCTAGCTCTCTGCAACTCTCACATGGTTGCCCACTGAAGCAAAGTGAGTACCCGGTGGGTACCCGGATGGGAGAACACATGGGAAAACTAGGTTGCTGTCGGAAGTGATGTTAGCAAGGCTAGCAGGGAGCGCGCAGTCTGTATGGGTCCTAATGCCCCAGTATATTGATGGGGACTCTATACTGCTCAGTGATGCACATTATATTATATTTTGTAATCCACTATTAGGAGTGCATGATGATGATCACCAACCTTTTCAATAAGTCTCTGTGGCAGCAAATCATCTACAAACTGTATCAAGTGTCCTTTAACCACAGCGTAATGAAAGAAAGAGACTTTTCCATTGACGACACCAAGGATAGATGGAGTCTGATGGGCGCCCAAGTGATTTGCTAAACGTCGCTCGTATCCGACATCGACCACACCAATCCCAATCCCTAGAGGTGGGGAAAAGCAGCTTGTAATTTCAACTTCACAAAAGTCAAAATGATTAGCCCTCCTGTCAATTGTTTTTTCTTTTCCAAATATTTCCCAAAAGATGTTTAACAGAGCAAGGAATTTTTCACAGTATTTCCTATAATATTTTTTCTTCTGGAGAAAGTCTTACTTGTTTTATTTTGGCTAGAATAAAAGCAGTTTTTAAACCGTTTTCAGGTCGATATTATTAGCCCCCTTAAGCAATATGCTTTTTTTCGATTGTCTACAAAACAAACTGTTATGCAATGTTATTCAATGATTTGCAATTACCCTAACTTGCGTAATTAACCTAGTTAAGCCTGGACTTACGGTTTCATGATGTAGCGAGAGGTCATATGTTGTCCTTGCTCCAATTTTTTTTCTTTTTCGTTTGTGTCAACTGCAGCAGTCATTTCTTATATTTGACACAATTTAAAGTGTCTTAAAATGCGCTAAAATAAAAAACCTGGCAGTGCTACAGACCACGAAGCCCCAGGCCAAGACTTTGAAGCATTCGATATTGCGGCAGCGCCTGTTTCTTAAACAGGAGAGGTGCTCGTGTCAGAGCTTGAGAAGTCTAGGTGAAGTTTAACAGAGGAATTTACTGCTTTGCTGAACTCTTTCTTGTCCCCTTTACAAACATCTTTGGATGGCATTCACAGTACTTTGGCTTCTCATACTGCCACTATTTCGGAGATGGAGATGGATCACATCGGCAGGATTACTGAGTTGAACAAATTAACAGCAGTGTCGGATTTAAATGCTACGTTGGGGTCTGCTGTGGATGATTTGGTCTCTCGTTTGAAGCAACAGAATCCACGAGTAGTCGGCTTTCCAGAGGGAATTGAGATTAGAAATTCATGACGGATATTTTCTATAACACCATGAAAAAGGTTCTGTCAGCCCTACCTGAAATTGATCACGCTCATTGGAGTTTGGCACCCAAGCCCCATAAAGGTAATTGTAACGTGAAGTGGACGCTGAGAACAGGGAGTGCAGATCCAAATGCAGAGTTTATTATACAGAGATGGTCAATGGAGACTTGGAGCAGATGTGTGTGTGTTGCATGACTGGATATTGTAGTCCATATGCCAGCAGATTTGTAGTTGTATGAGATCTGTGAGTTTACCAGCGATCTGTAAGGATTAGATCGCTGGTGATTGTGACAGTAATAGACCGTGGCCATTCATTGTCAGATTTCACAGGTTTCTGGGCAAAGATACTGTACTGCGATGGGCCTAGGAACACAAAGACATCTCCTATCAATGTCACTCCATTAAGATCTATGAGGACTTTAGTGTGGGGGTCGCAAGGAAACATGCTGCTTTCAATGAAGTTAAGTCAACGCTGTACAAGAAAGGAAAACAATTCGGCATGATCTACCCTGCTCGTCTGCGCATCACCCACAACTGCTAGCGTATCTTCGACACCCCAGAGGCGGCTGAATCTAGTTAAGCCTTTAAATGTCAATTAAGGATAAATACTAGTATCTTAAAAAATATCTAGTAAAATATTCTGTACTGTCATTATGGCAAGTATAAAAGAAATCAGTTATTAATAATGAGTTATTAAAACTATTATGTTTAAAAATGTTGAAAATTTGTCATTCCGTTAAACAGAAATTGGAGAAAAATATACGTAATAACTCTGGAGGGCTAATAATTCTGACTTCAACTGTAAGTACTACCCATATTTCTCACCCAGATTTTCCAATTCCTGCACGGTTTCTTTCCAGACTGGTTCAATATGGATGCAGCTGAAGCACCAGTCGGAAGTGATCTTGATCAAGTAAGGCCTCTTGAAGCTGTCGGGAACGACTTCGTTGACATACTGGTTGAAGTGCAACGTGTACTTGCTGTCAGCAAAATCCCTGCCTCCCTTATTGTTGAAAGGAAAGTGGAAGAAAGACTCGTCGAAGTAGAAGTTGTCGTGAAAGTGCCGGAAACCGTGATGACGGTGGCCATACGGTTGAGTATCGTCTGTTTGTCCATAGCGATCGTAACTGGCTCTCTTCTCCTCATTTGTTAAGATCTATGGAGTGATGAGAAACTATTATCAGCATTACTTATGAGGGAGAAATAAGCATTGAACACGTCATGATTTTTTTTTTCTGGGATTAATATTTCTAAAGGAGCTGTTGACATGGGATCGAACCAGGTTTTGGTAAAACTTAAACAATACAAGCATAAAAATAAAACAAAACAAATCTGAAAAATGAGTGCTGTGTAATAATGAAATGACACAAGGAGAAAGCACTGAACTACTGAAACGTATTTAATACTTTATATAAAATGCTTTTTTTGTTGATGGCAGCATAAAGACCCCTCTCATATAGAAAATGAAGTCGCATGCATTGCTCAGCTGTGAGTTTTTCACAGACTTAAACAGAGTGCCAAAATCTTGAAGGTTCTGTGGGTCTCGTCTCTCAAATCTGATCTTTATTTTGTATTTTCTATTGGATTTAAGGCAGGAGATTGGCTGGGACAAGCAGCTTAATTTACTTTCTCTGAAAGAATTTGAGAGTTTCCTTGGCTGTGTTTTTGATCATTGTCTTGCTGAAATGTCCACCCTAGTTTAATCTTCATCATCCTGCTAATGTAGATGTTGGACTGAAGCAGCTAATATTCATTTACACTGAGAAAGAGCAGATGGTTGCTGAAGTACTACTAAGAGACTTCAGCTGCTGTCTGGGCTTTCACTGCCTTTCTACACCTCCCTTTCTTCATGCGTTCAATACATTTTCCCTGTGTCATTTCATTTTATTACAAATAACTTCATTCGAAAACCAATTAGTTTGGTTTTCTTTGCATATATGGATTTCTTTGGTTGTTTCCAAGATCTGGTGAAAATGTAAAGTCAAAAGCAATATGTTTTCTGAGAAAAATGTGTTCAATACTTATTTCCCTCACTGTATCAGTTTAGCATCTATTGGCTTTTCCACTGCATAGTATGACCCAACTAAGCACGACTCATTGCTGTTCGTCATGACTGGATAGGTTCAGTTTGCTTTTCCACTGTAGCTTAGTACTGATTTAAAGTGGGTGGGATTATAGATAAGTCTTTAGCTACGCTTCCTCTGCTTCTGTGACAAACTGAAGCCACTTTTCTACTATCATCCCGAATGGTTATGTTTTGCTTAACCATTCCATTGTGTGTCGACTTTCCACTGTGGTGATGAAACCAGTTAAAACCAGTATACAAGCCGAGTAGTATTGAATACTGTGAATTTATAGTATTCTCAAAAAACAATGGTCGAGAATTACTCAGATGACCTACTACTTCTGGCGAGATTCTAATTGAGCATCCAATGGATGCTATGCTATTGCATGATGCCGTGTGAGAAAATTCATGAATGGGAGTGAAGTGATGGGAGTGAACTGACATGAGAAGGTCACGTCATAATGACTAATGGCGGATGTAGAGTAGTAATGTCCATATTCCATTGATACTTCTCCCAACATACTTTATAGACCATACTTTTGCAGCACTAGATGTATAAATTCAAATGTAGTACATACTCTAGTCATAGATTTTGGACACAGCCGTGAAATGTGCCACTACAGCACAATGCATTCCAGGTTTTTAGGACATTGGAACCCAATTCCCATTGATCTCTATTGATTTATTATATTAATTATACACTTATCAGCAATATACTGTAAGTGCTTGCACTACAAAATAAAGAAGAAAATGACAAACACAAGTAGTGATGAGTCCTTATTCTCTCTAGCCAATGAGTATTTTATTTTTGTAATAGTATCGTTCGCTTGGGACCACAGCTGAGGTGGTACTGAAAATGTACCATGTAAATTTACCCTTTGCAGTGAAAAACACCCTATTTTGGTGTTCTGTGCTATACCACGCAGTGTACAAATGCCATATATAAGCTGCAATACCTCATAAGACTTTGTAATCTTGATGAACATGTCTTCTGCTTCAGGATTTTTGTTTTTATCAGGATGCCTGGCAGGAGAAATGAAAGATGATACGGTATATAATTCTGTATATAATTCATAGGTTTTAATTATTTACACCAAAAAAGGAGCATTCTTACCATTCTTTGGCCAGGCGTTTGTAGACTTTCTTGATTTCTGCTTGGCTTGCACTTCTGGTGACTCCTAGAACCTTATATGGATCAAATTCTGCAGCGCTTTCCACCATAGCGTCCATCAGGAGCACATACACCATAATCACAGAGAGCAATCCCACCACCGTCCGCATCGTGACTGTGTGTTCTGCAGCCCCGAGACTGTCAGAGTAATAATATTATAGAGGGAAAACTACAGTAAGAAATATTACCAAGCATTACCAAGTAAAATATTACCAAATATTACAAGTAGGTAATTATTAATTAAATAGTGTAAAATAAAGAAAAACACCAATTAAAGCCTACATGGCAAAAATAAATACATTTTCATAAATAATTTCTACCCAGCTAAAAAAATATGCGAAAGTATCAATGCAAATGTAATAAATACATTTAAACAAATAAAAAATACAAATAAGTGTAATAAAGTTGCAAATCAGTGTTAATATAATGTTGAGATAAGATTATAGTTTAACATTTTAGCTTTAATTATTATATTTAATTTTATTTAAAGTTTGCGACATTTAGTTATGTGTTTGTATAAATAAAGAAAAACACAAATTGAAGCCTACATAAATAGCAAAAAATAAATATATATATACACACACATTTAAAGTCAGAATTATTAGCCCCCCTTATAATTTTTTTTCTTTTTTAAATATTTCCCAAATAATGTTTAACAGAACAAGAAAATTCTCCCTGTATGTCTTATAATATTTTTTCTTCTGGAAAAAGTCTTATTTGTTTTATTTCAGCTAGAATAGCTTTTTTTTGTTTTGTTTTGTTTTTGATTGTCTACAGAACAAACCATCCTTATACAATAACTTACCTAATTACCCTAACCTGCCTAGTTGTCATTTTAAGCTGTATAGAAGTGTCTTGAAAAATTTCTGGTCAAATATTATAATATTATTTACTGTCATCATGGCAAAGATAAAATAAATCAGTTATTAGAAATGAGTTATTAAAAGTATTATGTTTAGAAATGTGTTCAGAAAAATCTCTCCATTAAACAGAAATTGGGGAAAGAAATAAACAGGGGGCTAATAATTCTGACTTTAACTGTGTGTATGTGTGATAGATAGATAGATAGATAGATAGATAGATAGATAGATAGATATATGTGTATAGATAGATAGATAGATAGATATGTATGTATATATGTATAGATATGTATGTATGTATATATGTATGTGTATATATATATATATATATATATATATATATATATATATATATATATATATATATATATATATATATATATATATATATATATATATATATATATATATATATATATATATAAGAGAGACCACTAAAATGTGGGATTCTCAGAAAATGGTCAGATTCTCTGTAATTACTGGATTAATTAGGTGTGTTATGAGCGAAATGCGTCTGCAACATGCACAATAACAACAAACGACACCATTAAAATAAACAATCCTGAAAGGTCATGCATTATAACCGTTATAATGACATTGATACTGATATTCTTGCACAATAATGAAGTTTCTAGCGAATGTCACTGACACATGCTAGTCGTGTACGCGCTGACAGAAACGCCACATAAAGCGAAATCAAGGACATGAGAAAATGACTATTAATAAAGCAATAATGAAGCAGGGCATGCATTAAAAACAACATCTGGCGAATATGAAACATCCTGAGCTAGCCTGTTAGCCAGCCTAGCTTATCTGTTTATCGCGAAAATGACATCAGAACGAGAGGAGACAATTAAACATGAATGGAATATGAATATATACCGCTACTAATGGTGACTGAAGTTCATCCATCCATCCGAGTGACGCGTTCAAAAGCCACGAGACATGCGCGTTCATATATTAGGAGGCTCACAAATCCACAACCGCACAAACACACTCTCTCTCTCTCTCTCTCTCTCTCTCTCTCTCTCTCTCTCTCTCTCTCTCTCTCTCTCTCTCTCTCACTTCAATTCAATTCAATTCAATTCAATTCAATTCAATTGGCATGACAAATGTATTACCAAAGCATTTATAAAGTTTACATTAAAAAGACATAGACATATATAAAAAAACATTGTAAACACAGTAAATAGTAGTATAGTATTATAATAATAAATTATCTCTCTCAAATTGCAATAAATGAGAAATAAATTAACTTAAATTAATAAATTAATTTACTCACGCTCTCTTATAGTAATATGATGTTACTTTTCACTTCGATAAAAAATGCGGTACATCTATTACAGAGATTATTTTCATAAACTGCCCAATATGTTTGGTTACTTCCAAATAACACTGTACACAGGCTACCACCAAAACATTATTCTGAAAGATATTCACATTTATATATATAAAAAAAAAATACTATGGAAGTCAATAATTGCTCAAAATGTCTTCTTTTGTGTTAAACGGGGAAAAAAACTCATCTCAAACTATTTTTAAAAAAAGTGGAGGATGAGTAAATTCAAGCCTAGCATCAAAATAAGCAACTAATATGATGCAAGTGACTTTGGTTGTTGACGCCAGACAGTTTGGTTTTAGTATATCAGAAAAGGTCAGTCGACTTAAATTTTTTAATGCACATTTCTCTTTCAAAGAGGTTTACAGACACTGATTCCATGTATCCAGTGAGTGAAGATGCATTGGTAGATGCCAGAGGTTTGATGAAAATGGACGAACGCTATCTGATATAAAGACAGAAGCCAAATAACTTGCTAAAAGCAGCAGAATATATGAACAAACACATCAAACCTTGAAGCAGATGAGCTACAGCAGTAACAGCAGAAAAAGCAGAGACACTCCTAACAGATGATATGGCAAACTGAGGAAACTGGTGCACCTAATAAAATGGACGGTGAGTTTATGCTAAAGAATATGATTCATTTAGCCTACAATAAAAAAAAAAAAAAGATTTCATTGCATGGATGGCTTCTTATGCTGTTTTATTTCACAGTGAACGTTGTCCTCCTTGATTTAAATTATGCCCTGTAATCATAATTTGCTTTTAAATGAATATTGTGATATTATGCTTCATCTAATGTTTATTTCAGCTGCAAACTGCAACAGATTGTTTATGTGGGTATTTATTTGGAGTTTTGCATTTTTTAGATGAGGCATGAAGCTTTGTTTGCCCCACATTATCTTGCTATCTTAAATTGTGTGTGTAGTTGATCACATATTAAACAAGTTATTTTGGTATCTTATGGCCCAAGTGGCCAAGGAAAGCCAAAAATCCTCCCCTAATTAAGTCTATTATTAAATCATTAATTGCACACATTAATTGTATACTGCCATGGTTAAAAGGTAAGATTTTGTTTACACATTTGCTTGCACATTAGAGGTTAAAACAGCTATCACAAATGTGACCCTGGACAACAAAACCAGTCATTAAGAGTCAATTTTTATCATCTGAATAAATAAGCTTTTCTTTGGTGTATGGTTTATCTCTCTATTTGATATAAAACTACTTGAAAATATGAAATCTGAGAGTTCAAGAAATGTAAATATTGAGATAAATCACCTGTAAAGTTGTCCAAATTAAGTTCTTGATGCATATTACCAATTTTGATATATTGCAAAACAGAGCAAGGAAATATTCTCAAGTTCAAGCCGAGCATCAAAATAAGGAACAAATATTATGCAAGTGACTTTAGTTGTTGACCCCAGTTTGGTTTTAGTATATCAGAAATGGTCAGTCCCCTTTAATTTTTATGCACATTTCTCTTTTACAGAGGTTTACAGACATTGATTCCATGTGTCCAGTGAGCTAAGATGCCTTGTGGATGCCAGACGTTTGAGGAAAATGAACAGATGATATCTGATCTAAAGACAAAAGTCAAATAACCACTCTCTAAAGCTGACGTCTGCAGCAGAATATTTGAACAAACAACACATCAAACCTTGAAGCAGATGAGCTACAGCAGCAGCAGAAAACAGCGGAGACACTTCTGACAGCTGAAACTGGCACACCGAGGAACCTTGTGCACCTAATAAAGTGCTGGTGAGTTTAAGCTATAGAATATGATTCATTTAGCCTACAGTTGCTTTGAAAAAACTTTTTTCATTGCATGGATGCTTCTTATGGTGTTTTATTTACAGCGAAAGTTGTCCTTGATTTAAATTTTGTCCTGTAATCTTAATTTGCTTTCAAATTTATACATGTCTGTGTTATTATACAGCATCTAATGTTTATTTCAGTTGCAAACTGCAATAAATTGTTTATATACCTGTAGGTATGTTTTTGAGTTTTGCAGTTTTTTATTTTATTTTTCTAAGCCTAGATGCACATTAGATGAGGCATTATCTTGTTATCTTAATTTGTGTGTAATTGATCACATATTAAATAAGTTCTTGTGATTTCTTTTAATTTGTGGCCCAAGTGGATGAGCAAAGCCAACGATCACAAAAAAAGCATTTATTCTTTAATTGCACACATTAATTGTATTAGAAGGCAGGATTTTGTTTTAGCTGAAATGGTAAAAATGGTTTAAAATCTCTGGTAGGGCGAAAGAATGTGGACTCTGAAACTAAACAGACTAGATATGTTTTTAAGCATTTTATTCACTTCACAAAAAGTACTGCAGCAGTATTGCTGTTTAATATGTGCATTGGGGGTTAAAACAGCAATCACAAATGTGACCCTGAACAACAAAACCAGTCATCAAATGTCATTTTTTCCAAATTAAAATTTATACATCAACTGAAATCTGAATAAATGTAACACGGGGAGTGACAGAGACAACGTTAGGATCCAAGTTCAGGTCTATTCGGTACTCAGGTGCAAACAGATGAATAAAGGCAAATCCAGAATCGTAGTCACTATAACAGGCGAGAGGTCGGAAGGCAGGCAGTGAACAGGGACAAACAGACAAACTTGGCAAAGGTCAAAACACGGAGAAACAAGACTAAGGAAAGCGAGTTGAATTGCCACTTTACAGGTAAACAAGACTCGGCCAGGAAGTGAGTGTGTGTGCTGCTAAAGTAGTGTGTGTAATCAGTCCAGAAGCTGCATCAGCTGTGGGAGTCTAATCAGTGGAGACTTGGAGCAGGTGTGTGTGTGGCATGACTGAATATGTAGTCCATAAATTGTAGTCCATGTGAATGCGTGTGAGATCCAGCGATCTTGGGAGTATGATCGCTGGTGATCGTGACAATAAATAAGCTTTTCTTTGATGTATGGTTTATCTCATTATTTGATATATAACTACTTGAAAATATGAAATCTGAGAGTTTAAAAAATATAAATATTGAGAAAAATAACATTTAAAATTGTAAAATTGTATAATATTTACATAATATTGTATAATATTACATAATATGGTATAAAAGAAAAATCTATGACCCATAGTTATTATAGGAGCTACAATGCACTTTTGGCTTTTCCAAAATAGCAATAATACTGTATACCTCTGCAACATAAGGTGGTGGTTGTGTGGTCCAAGGTCAAAAATAAGGTTAACAACAAGTGTGTCTTCTACTCATCAGCATGCACCACCAACTTCTGTCTGACTGACTTGCAGCCTTTAACAGCAAATATTCTCTCTTCAACAGGGAAGAAAGGCATGTCTCTGGCCACTTTATCTGCCAGATCATCATTTTTTGGGATCTCCAGATGCTCCATCTCAGCCAAGACACATTGGAGCACATGCTTCAGCTCCAGAGGTAGAAAAGGAATAAAGTGATCAATCAGATGATGATCTATGAGACTGGAGTGCCAAAATCCACCTGTAGAACAGATACAGGTTGTTTAGTTTAAACATTTGAATGCTAAAATATAGTATTATGTAGGTTAAATACATGTAGATGCACTAATGCAATACAAATGAGGAAATACAGCTGCAAGAAGAATATTGTTAAGTTTTAAGATGACTGAACTTAAAATCAGTAAACAATTATTAATACTCTACAGTCACAACACTCCTAAAAAATACTGGTTTCTATTACCCCAATGCATCAAATATGGACAAACCCTACAGTTGGGCTAAATATATGCGATTATAATGTAATGCAACATTAAGTATGCCCATATTTGACCCAACACATTTTCTAGAGTGTAGTGTGTGATTTAAATAGGGAGTAACTGACTCTAGTCCATTGAATTATTAGAGAATATTCCACACCTATAGGGGGTGATGCACCATATTACACTTTGTGCATTATTTTCTAATAAATCAATAGACAAGAGTAAATTTTACCACGTTAAATGGACAAGCGTGTAGGCAGGAAAGCACAGACAGTATAGAGGAAAAGAGAGCAGAGGAAAAATTCCAAATGGCAAAGTTATTAGAATAGCACAAGTATGTAAGTAGCCGTCATGTGAGCGTTAATCAAACTATGTAGCCTACTATAACATGTAAAACGGGAACATAAAAGAAACATTATAAAAGCAACTTATGTCAACACCTTAATCATATTATTGTCTTTTTAAATTAAAGCAATTAGAGATTTGATGTACATCCGAGTGAATGAGGCAGAGGCAAGTTAGCAATGATGCCATAATGCTTGTTTTGCTTTAAGTTTGGCGGTAGTCACCATGAGGGACTGTTAAGTTAAGGGACCATAGACTTAATGATCATAAGTAGAAAAACAGCATCAGTTACAATGAGGCATGAGTCTAAAACATTTTAAAATAAAAATAAATGAAGAGTTCAGATGCAAAAACCTCTAAATGCCGTCTGAAATTTGCTCCTAACATTAGCTTTATTTCACCCTCCTATGTTTATGTTCAGTTATTTCACTTTAAAGGGAATGAAAAGAACGTATTTGTCACTATAAAAGTAAAATCACTGAGCTTACACATTTGCTAATTTTAGAAGAAAATATCTAATGGCATTTAGAGGTTTTTGCATCTAAACTCTTCAAATATATTTTAGTGCATCATCAATACATACTGTTGTTTTCGTTAAAGATGCCTCTAGAGATTTTAGTGTCCAGCTCGCTGCTGTTCATCCTTAGTTGTTCCCGATTTTTTCCTTCTCTCCAGAAATCCATAGCCAAGTTAACAATCACATTCCCACCTGCATTACTATACATAAACACAAATCAACATTAGTAACAGTCTTATAAAAGAGCAGAGGAATTTAATTATCACACAATTCAGATCTGAAAATAACTTTTTAGTGCATCACCTGAGAAAAATGAAGATCGCATTGTGAAATGATACTCCATCCACATTGTAATTGTAGTCCAGAAAAGGTTTTAAGACATCAATCAGCTCTGGATGCATTTTGTCCATTTCATCAAATATAAACATGGAGCGGGAAAAGCTGGATACGTTTCCATGAATCCATCTCTTTAGCTGAGCCTGAATATCAGAACAAGAAATTCCAGTTGAGTTCAAATAACACAGCTCATGCTTTTTGTAGCAAGAAAAATACTATTATATTTACTTACACTGTACATGTGCACATTTTCTTGGTGTGGGAAATGAAACTGAGATATAAATGTGTGAACATGCTCACTTTCCTCCCCTTTTTCATACACGTTTTTTGCTATGATTTTAGCAACGTGGTTTTTTCCAGTTCCGGCAGTGCCATGGAAAGAGAGGACCAGAGGTTTGTTTGGTTTTTTGTCAGTCATGAAGAATGATACAGATTTTAGCACAACATCAGACACAATGTGCTGCCCATAGAGAGATTTGTCCAAATCTGCCTTCAAACCTGTAAGATGTGAAATCAGAAATACAGTAGTGTTTATAATATGGCAATGTATGCTATTAATGTATCATGTAAAATCAGTGATGTATACTACAACTTATAATATAAATTTTAAGTTTTATTGCAACTAAATAATCCAGCAAACACAAACAACAACAAATAAATAAATAAACAAACTGTTTTGACTTCTGTTACAGATCCCTCAAATGACAAGTCGATTATAATAAACAATAAAACCAAAAAGAGAAAAATAAGAAATTGTAGGACTGCTTATGCCGTATACTTTCAGATTTAATTTTCAATTATAAAAATACTGCTTTTCCCATTAAATTTGGAAGCAGAGCGTTGCAGTGTTGATCGTGGATTCTGCAATTCTGGACTAATAAATGCTCGGTCAAATTGTGTTGGGACAACATGAAAGAATTAACTTATTCATTTTTACAACTGGAAGTGGATTGAACAAGCAAGCTGTCCCTCCAAAAAACTCAAGAATTGTGTTTCTGCTTATTTTATATGTAGTTTGAACAACAGCAAACGTCATTTTAATACTACTTAAAGATTAACTATAGGTGAACATTTATAACTTGCTGAAGTCTACTTGTAAAAATACATCACATGTTACATTGCGGAAATAATTTAGGTTTAAAGTATTAAAGCAAAGTTTTAGGTTAGCCAACTTTTGAAAAGATGTTAGAAATCCGTTGGAAAAAACAAACAAAACAAAAAAAAACGTTTGAAACATAACAAACATAACAAACGCTTACTCACGTGTGCGGTTAAAAGGCAGCAAATCGTCCCTTTCGAACAATTTGTCATACACATAATCTGCGAGACGACATAATCTGCGAAGACGTTAAGAAAACCCAAAGAGAAAGTTATATTAGATCCCAACAATAAAACTATCAAAAAATGCCGCGCTCTCGTTGTTAAAACATTCATTATCGCTTTCGATTTGTAAAAGTCGGAAAGAGAAGTTGATGAATTTGCGGTGGAAATATTAGCTAAATAGGCCACTCCTTCAGCAAACATTGAACTCTCATTTAAAAGCATTTGTTCATTTTTTACAAGAACGAAAGCACCACCATGACCGTACTGGCGATTTGTGACTTTTTATTTTTTATTATTCATGATATGAATATTTTAGAGAACACTTAAGCAGCATATATGTAAACTTTTTGTGAGTTTGCGTAGCGCATTTACTTTGAATAAATTCGTAGCAGCACTATGACATCAACTCAACTGAGACAAAATCCCCACATCAACAACACATCTTAGGCTTTGTAAACGACATTCACTGACATTCAAGCTCTGACAATGACATGTGATGACCAGTAGGTGGAGGTGCAGGACCGGACATGCAGGACTATTCATCAACATGCAGCACCAACTTCTGTCTGACTGACTTGCAGCCTTTAACAGCAAAGACTCTCTCTTCTTCAGGAAAGTAAGGCATGTCTCTAGCCACTTCATCTGCCAGATCATCATCTATTGTGATGTTCAGATGCTTCATCTCAGCTAAGACACACTGGCGAACATGCTTCAGCTCGAGAGGTAGGAAAGGAATGAAGTGATCAATCAGATGCTCGTCTATGATACTAGTGTGCAGAAATCCACCTGCAACCACAAATTCAGAAAAGAATACTATAAGATTAAACGGTACGTAAATCTGTTCTGAAATCAACATTGGCTTTTGAAATATGTTGAAAAAGTACAGAGTGGGTGAAAAGTAGGCATTAGCCTAGATAATACTGCCTTTTATTGCTTATGCCTGTATCCACAAATAATAAATCCTGTTTACTATCTATTTAGAGATATTAGTTAGTTAGTTTAGTTAGCTTCAGTGACATGACAAGTTCTATAATAATAATATTAATAATAATTATAAATAATTATTTTATTTAGTGCCTTTAAAACTTAATTCTCGAAGCATTTTACACTTAAAATATAGAGGGATAAAACAGCATTGCTTAAAAGTAAAAGTGTAACATGTCCAAACAATATATAAAAAACTAAAACACACTAAAAACGCACACCTCAGAGATCTAAAAGTGCACTTTTCAAGGGTGATTTCAGACCTTATCCTTTGTGTGTTGTTGGTAATGTTTTTCATCCACTCTGGGGCGATTTTGAGTCTTCAATTTGGCCATAAATTTCTCTGTGTTTCAACAAATGTAATTATTTTTGGTGACAAATCTTATTTTGATACATATTTTGTGAAAATTCTTTAAAAATCTTTAAAAATTCAATACACTGTGCAAATTTACTACCCTTTTATCATGTTTGTGGCTGTTGACCCATTGACTTCTATTATATATTTTCTGTTTAACATTTTTGATTGCAAAGCCATGACACCAAATAATCATGCATTCTTGATTTTTGGTGTTTTTCCCTGTTGGCAAGAAGTACAGTTTTAAATTTTACTATATTTTTATATATTTCATTATAATAGAAATCAACGGGGCAAAAAGCCACAAACAACAAAAGGGTAGTAAATTTGAACAGTACACCAAGGGTTTAACGATTCTGCATCCCTCAAATTAAAGGGAAGTGAGTTCCCCATAGAATGCAGACAAGTTGAGGGAACTTTTAAAAGACTGGAAACAGAGTGTGAGGCGAGCACACTGTTAATAGTTCTGAGAGATATTGAGGTGCCAAACCATACAAGACTTTAATGTACATTCTAAAGCCATTAAAGGGATAGTTCACGGAAAAATGCTAATTCTGTCATCATTTACTCAGATGTTTGAAGAAAGTAGAAAACTGGTAACCATTGACTTCTATAGTATTGTTATTCCTACTACAGAGTGTCAATGGTTACCGGTTATTCATCAAAATATCTTCTTTTGTGTTTAACAGATAAAATAATCTATATAAGTTTGCAACCACTTGAGTGTGAGTAAATAGTTAGTACATTTTCATTTTTGGCTGAAGTATCTCTTTAAATATGCCTATTAGTAAATATTGCCACCCAGCATATCTATGCAATTTATTTAACAATCACTTATACGCACAGTTCTTATCATTGTAGACATTTTTAGAGATTTTAATCTCTAGCTCGCTGCTGTTCATCCACAGATCTTCCCGATTTCCCCATCTTTCCAGAAATCCAGAGCCAAATCAACAATTACTTTCCCACCTGCATTACTACAAATAAACACAGATCATCATTAGTGACAGTCTTAGGGAGAGACGAGGTAAGTTATTTAATAACCATTACATCATTCTCGAATCTTTGTATGGCTATTCAGTTACATACAGCCACATTTGTGGAAATCACTGATTTTACTGCATATACCTGAGAAAATGAAGATCGCATTGTGAAATGATACTCCATTCACAAGAGAGTAGTCCAGAAAAGGTTTTAGGACATCAATCAGCTCTGGTTGCATCTTGTCATTTCATCAAATATAAACATGGAGCGGGGAAAGCTGGATACGTTTCCATGAATCCCTGCTTTAGCTGAGCCTAAATAGACAGAATTGTGCAATGTGCAATATATATATAATTTAATTTCTTTAATTTAAAGAAAGCGAGATGGATACCTCGCTTTCTTTAAATTAAACAATCAGTACGTTTTTTTAGTTTGTAAACACTTAGCTAAAAGAAGATCTATGTGGTAATGATTCGACAGTGAACGTGTGATACCCGGATGGACATGAACAATGATGGTGACAATGAAAATATTTGTTAGTGTATATAATAATTAGCAAATTTGTTAAATTAAATAGTTTAATTTTTAAAATAAATATTGCTATAAAAAAATAAAACATTAATTACATAGGATGAATATATAGTTGAAGTCAGAATTTTTCACCCTCTTGGGAATTTTCTTTTTCAAATATTTCCCAAATTATGTTAACAGGCAAGGGATTTTTCACAGTATTTCCTATCATATTTTTACCTCTGGGGAAAGTCTTTTTTGTTTATTTCGGCGACAATAAAAGCAGTTTTTAATTTAAAGTCAATATATTAGCCCCCTTAAGTAATATTTTGTTTTGATTGTCTACAGAAGAAACCTGCCC